>NC_064925.1:435764442-436068988 GCF_023897955.1 Schistocerca gregaria
ATTGCCATCTCCCTCCACTCTTCCTGCCCCTTTGCCCATGCGAGCAGTCCCTCTGCCTCTGCCTCTTCCCGGCGCCATCACACCTGCCCCGTCCAACTCTCTCTCGCTCTTGCTCCCTGCCCTCCTCTGTCTCCTCGGCTGTTTTCAAACTGCTTGCCTTCTCTCCCCCCACCCTTTCCCTCTTTCCCTTTTCACCTTCACCTTCTTTCCTTCCCTTCCCCCTTTTCCCTGCCTCCCAAGTTCCGGCCCTCCTCCTCTTCCTACATCTCTTTTTTTGTGATATTCTGTGTCCTCTTTTCATAGTGTTGTGAGGCCGCAAATTCATGTTTCCAAAGACATGTCTCTTTCCCACACTATTCGTTGCATTGTTCCGTACCGCCTCCCCACATCAATCAGCTCAGGCAACTGCTTTCAGTAATCAGCAGTCTTGCAGTGGCCACAGGTGTAGGCGTTTGGATGCATGTGTAGTCATGTGTGTGAATATGTGTAATATTGCTAGAAAAAATGCTAGTGCTCAAAAGCTAGTATGAATACTGTTTCCTGTTGTGCATTTCTGTGCTCCATATGTCGATCCACTTTGAGTGAGTGAAATGTTTCGAAATATTTTTATTTGCTTTTGTTTGAGAGATTGCATATCATTTCATTATATTATGGGTGAGCTTTTTGTCCAGGTGAATTCTGTTCAGACCTATTGAATCCTTCCACGCCAGCAGTCCAGGTGATTCGATTAGCAACCAGAAATATCATTAGCAATACAGGGGAATTTTTGGTCATATCTTATGTGCTGAAGATGCCTGTATATTGTTTCAACTTTTGTCACATCAACATTTTCTGATGGTAACTCATTGACATCCAATCATTTAGCTCTTTATTGTTTTGGGGTTGATGCATTCTGAAGATACCATGACTTGTCACAAGTCTTAGTTTTTTTTTTTTTTTTTTGGGGGGGGGGGGGAGAATGAAGTACCCTGATCATTGTTCATAATTTTTCCATGAAGTTGATAATGTTAAAAAAAAAAAATGGGGTGTGTGGGGGAACAGGAAGAACCAAGGGGGGGGGGGGGTAGTGCTTTCCTCCTTTATTGTGATATATTGCGTAGGATTTAGTACAATGTTCTTTTGATGTTGGTGGTTGTTCCCTGGGAATAGTAGGGACATAAAAAGGCCAAGATGCCAAGCACTTAGCTGAGATAGCAATGAAACTTTTAATTTTTTTGTATTTGTACAAATTGCATCTGCAGAATAGTGTTGTTCATACTGTTCTTCAACTGTCTGCTGCATTGGAGAGTGGCTGTATTTCTCTTGATGGTGGTCCATGTGATAGCATCCCTTAATTAAACTATAGATGAAATGCCAAGAAAGTGTTAAATAATTTGATGATTTACCTGTAAGTTGTGTGAAATTTCTGAGACTACAGGGATATTGTAAGAGAGTACTATATTTTGTACCTGAAGAATTAAAAGATGCGCAGTATGTGCACTACATTGGATTAATGTGGACTAAAAGTAGTTTTGCATTAATATTTGGCCTTTTGAGAAAAAGTGAAAGACTGGTTTCTTACTGTAGATGAGACTTAGCATTGCATTGGTTGCAATAAATCAACTTCATCTGGCAGGAGAGTTGTACCAAATGTTTAAGGATATGAAAGGGATTCCTCTTGTTAGTTACCATGCAGCTGACGCAAACGCAAGTATTTTGCTTCAAATAGATTGAAAATGTGTGGGGGAAATAAGCACATTTTTCTTCGGGGCAGTAAAGTAATGTTGACAATATGAACAGTAGAGAATTTGAGGTATGAATTGTTAAGAAATTCACATTCTTCACAATATTGATTGTCAGCTACAGTTATTTATAACAGAAATATGTCATTAAATATCAGGTTGTGGCAGTTGTAGCTAAATACTTCACTGACAGGGTAAGAACTTCTTACCTAGGCCTCATTACTACTTCAATTTCAGTCAGTTGATTCCTGCTTGACAGATTCTCCCCCTCCAGAGAAACTGTTAGGACTGCTAGCAAGATTCATTGTTTGAGTGTTGCTTCCTCCCAACATTTCTTCTCTGAGATCATTAGTATTCCATAGTGTGTACTGCAGTAGTGTCATACTTGTCAATACTTGCAATGTTAAGACATTGATGTTTTCTCTCCTGGGGCTGCAGTACCTCATTACCTTGGAGAGAATTCCTCATTTTCTGGCAGTCCACATATTGTGTGATATAACCTACCTGATATTTATTCATATATAGTGTATCTTATTTGCTGGACAATCTGACATTCAGGTTCAACTTCTGTGAAAATTATCTCTAGGAAGAGGTGGAAGAAGCACAGCTTAGCATCAAACCGGTTGTCATTAATACATATAATCCAGAAACTATTTGCAGTTGGTTTTTACAAAAAATGACCATGTACCCAATAAAAATGAAATCTTTTCCTTGATGTAATCGTCCTGCTTTTCATTTCTGTAGTGAGGAGTCTACCATTGCACACTATTGTCATGGTACTGTTTTATTAAAAGTTGTACCAAGTGATTAATGCATGCCTTTTTTATGTACAACAGGGTCAGTTCAGGTGACTTCATCTTACACCCTGTCCATGCTGTTTTTCCAGCATTAACAAATTTTCATTCAAATGGCATGTTTAGAGGTGGTGTAGTGTTTATAGCCAACGGAGTATATAAAATGACACCTCGTATTTGTGAAATAGCTTCTTAAGCCTCTCAGAATCACAGTTGTCTGGATTTTCTGTCTATAAGGTAATGCACAGTGAGAACTGCATATTTTAATACTGTTGAAAGTCTGCTTTGAACCACAGGGCAGGAAGTCTGAAAGAGACACACACAGAACACTTACTACAGTATAAAGCATGTTATCTTTATTTGTGAGTTTGTTCATGCAGGCATCAAGCTTACTTATTGACCCCATGTATTCCTCTTTCATTTGCACAGAACTGTCAAAGAGTTCCTACTATGTTAAGTAGTAGTACTGGAACAGTAATTCTTTGAAGTCATGCTGTATGTACTCTAAAGATTTTGCTTGTGGAGCTGTACAAGGAAAAACCATCTGTTGATTTCATCTGTGCACTTTAACCTGCAATATCAGTAGCACATTCTTAATGGAATATTAATAAAGAAATGTACATGTGTGTTCAGGCCAAGGAAGCATACAGGATCAAAGAAAGCAAACCCACTCTAGTGTACAGCTACCACATGAAAAGGTTTAGTGGTTTGTCACTATTGTGTATATTATAGATTATGATTCGTGTTGCAAGTCGTGCCCCCCCCCCCCCCCCCCCCCCCCCCCCCGCGCACACACACACACACACACACACACACACACACACACACACACACACACACACACACACATACAGAGTTTTCTGGAGAGAATTTTGCTACAGAAGACCAGAATTTCAGAAACACTTATTCACAAATATTGATCCCTAATCAAAGTCTCCCTCTGGTGGCTCACAACTCTTCTGTGAACATGTACACAACAATTGTGGGCACGAAGTCACTGCGGTGTGTCTTTTCCCATGCTATTGTTCCCTTCTTCCCCTTCTCCCCCCATCCTGTCTGTGCCACCTCTTGCCACCTCCAGCACCCAAGGGGCAAAAATCTTTCATGGGTACGTGATGAGCACGGAATAACGAACTACTGCAGTACCCTTTCTTCTCCTCTTTCTGCAAGTTTTCTACACCATGCATCATCTCTCTCATCCATGTCTCCATCTTACCAGTTCTCTTCTTGCATCCCCCTGTCCTGTTACATACCTCACTCCATCGTTGCAGTGTAGCCAGGGTCTTGCTCTTTTTCTGTGTCGTGGAGGTCTCCAGTGCCATATTTTAAAGGGCTATCTTTCCTCTGGCATTCTTCTAAGATGTCATACCATGTTAGCTGCTCATTTTCAGTTGTGTCTACAATATCTTTTGTAGCTCCCATCTGTTCTCATAGCACTTCATTTCTTATTTTGTCTCTTCAGAATGCGGGCGATTTTCCCCGAGAGTGCGCCTGTGTATGGAAAATCGCCCGCATTCTGAAGAAACATCGGGTCGGAACTGTGTTTTGTCCTCTGAATAAAACTCGTGCACTGGTGGGGAGCGCCAAAGATGACCTCGGTTTGAGGAAGGCCGGCGTGTACCAGATTCCGTGTCAATGTGGCAAGTCGTATATTGGTCAGACGATGCGTACCGTCGAGGATCAATGCCGTGACCACCAGAGGCACACTCGACTGATGTATTCGAGCAAGTCGGCGGTTGCTGAACATTGTTTGTCGGAAAATCACGCTATGGAGTATGACCGCATGAGGATTCTGGTACAGACGTTGAGATACTGGGACAGCATTGTTAGAGAGGCCATCGAAATTCGCACCAATGACGACCTCATAAACCGTGACTGTGGCTATAATCGTAGCAAGGCATGGGAACCAGCGATTGGGTTAATCAAGAGTAAATCGAGCAAACGCATAGTTGTGACGACCACGGCGGACAGAGCCATCACACCGACGTCATCTCAGACGCTGTCGCAATCTGTTCCACCGTGCTAGCGGGGCGCGGACGGCGGAGGGAGCGCGCCGCGGGCGGAGGGTATTTAAATCGGCTGCCGCCGCGACCAAACCCAGTTCCCCCTGAGCAGCCATAGCATATGGATCTCCGTGCCGGCACGTTCACAGTCCGTCAGTTCACCTGATGATGGCGACATGTTTGATCGCTGAAATATTGTGCCCGTTGGACACTATAGACCGGCAGTACACCCGTGGATATTTTGATTAACATGAAAACTGACAGAATACTTGGCTCATTCCCTATTTGATACACACGTCCTGATTGATTATCATCAAATGTGTGATTAACTGGTCAAAAATCATTTTCTTTCCAGTCAAATTTATTGCTAAGGTGTGATTTCTTTGTAGGGGTTTCACTGTCACTTTTTGTCTTGAGATCAGAACAACTAACATCTCTTGTTGAAACATGAGATTGCACTGACACCCCTTCTGACATGGATGGTTTAGGACTACAGCTTGCGATTCTGTGGGAGAGCTATCACTTTTGTCAAGATCAAGTAGTTCATCCTTACTGTCGCTCCTCATAAGAATCTCCATGATTTCTTCCTCAGTACATCCATGATGTCTTGCCATTTTCTTTGTATAATACAGGATGTGAGGAGCACCGAAGTAAATTCTGATGAACAGTAAACTGTAGTGTGAAGCCTAGGCTCGCAACAGACAGAGATTCAGATGACAGGCAAGCAGTCACAACTGCGAAAGGCTGCTGAGGCATGGGGTGGGAAGTCCACTGTGCAAATCAAGTAGTGGCACATCTGTACTCATCATCAGCACACAGGGGCCTGCACATGGATGTGACTTAACTCATCAACAGCAACTCATCAACAGCACTCAAACTGGTGGCCATAACTAAACTCGTCATTAGCACCCAGGGAGCAGCAAGCAGCATGACGAGTAAACTTGTCACCAGCAGTCAAAGGATTAAAGAGGTGCCACTTGTATGTGAATGAGCTATCTTATTGCGTAAACAATGTGGCTAGTACTATATTCAGTTGTTCGAATAAGCAGACAAGTTTTAGGAATATATGAGATGATGGGAGAAATATTCTGTTAAATACTCAAGGTAATTTGTGGTGACCTTGGAAAGCAAGTCATAAACAATGTTTGAGTGAATTTATTTAAAGTTGTGCAGATGTACATCAATTAACCTTCAATAACTGTCATTTATGGCAAGAGTGAAAGACAAGCATAAAGTGTAGCATAAAATATTGTGAAAACCTAAAACTGGAAATATATACCATACACCACATTTGCAAACCACCATAATCGCTACCCTACTGGCATAAAATACCAATAAACAGTGATAATAATTTGTAGATAACTAATGACAACTTACCACAAAAAAGATCCAGTGCAGTAGCTATAAGCATATAAGATACGCCACCCTTTTCACTTGAACAAATTATTTTTTGAGGTAGACATGTGATTTCAGTCCATAGATTCCAAACTATAACCTGATTATAATACTTTCATCCTCAGGATGCCACAAACTCACTCTTTCTTGGATGAAACTTATCAGTTTCATAAGCTTCATATTTTGTGTGTGAGAATGTTGGTCTATTTGGCCAAAGAAAACAAACTGATTTGAACTTCACTGAATGTCATCCGAAGTCTGTACGTTCGGGAGATGAGATCAGCTGTAGTGTGACCACACATGTAGTGGTATACTGATTTATAAAGATCGTCCGACTCTCGCCAATGTCGGTCGGCGGCGGAATCCACCGATATCAGAGCCACTGTGACCGCAGCCTGATTCCCATATTCTGCACTTCTTTTTCCAATTTTTCAGTGCAGCATTCATACTGTGGTTGGTCCAGTTTCTCTCCATTCTCATTACAATTGTTTTGGTGAGCACTAATTTTTGAAAGGGGAACCGAAGTGCACACTGAAGCAGGAAATGGTCAGATCCACATTCTGTTTCCCTGTAGACTCTGCAATCCTCCACATTTATACAATTACTTCCTTCCCTATAACATGATCAGTTATATTCTATAACTTCCTTGCAGGCTGTATCCAGGTACATATATGGATCTCTTAGTGTTGAAAAAAGCAGTTTGATATCTGAAGATTGTACTGTCTTTGCATTTCTAACAGCCTCTCTCCATTATCATTCACAGTATCGTCCCCAAATTTGCGTACAATCTTGCTTACACCCTACTTACCCACTGTTCCATTAAATCTCCTAAAAGATACAGCTCCTTCCTGTTGCTAATGCCATCTAGGTGGTTTGACAAATTATAAAAGAAATTATTCTTCTCAGCATCAGTAGCATTATTTGTGGGTGCGTGTGCTGCAGTGATCACTATGTCATATCCTTCTAGCTTCATATCCACAAGTACCTGATATTCATTCACACAATCCCATTTCTTAATGCAGCATTTCCACTTTTTGTGTACTGCAGTGGATATCCTCTCTTTTGCCCAGCACTGTTTGTTCACTCCACTGTAAATATGAACATAATCACCTATTTCCTTTACTCCTTTAATTTTCCTTTGTTTCCTTTAGTGCTATTACACATACTTTGTTCCAGTGGGTTTCTTTGAATTCTTCTGTTTTCATTGTTGTGATGCTCTGAGTGTTCTGTGTACCCAAGTTCATATACCATTTTAATTTCCCAGATTGATTCCATTTAATTCTGATAATGTCCCAGGCTTTACTCTTGGACTTTTTGCAGATTGATGTTTTCTGATTGATGGGGAACAGACCCAAAGCCTCAACCCCCAACGTGGAGGATCAAGTAATTTTTGATCAAGATTTTCTTCCTTTAAACCGATTGTTGTTCTGGACTTAAGGGCTCAGTCCGCCCTGTGTTTTAATTAGAATTCCACTGGCTCCACTGCACTGAGGTCCATTCTCTACACTGTTGCTACTGCTGGGGACAGAATAGGAAACTGAAAGACACCCTCGGACCTCAGAAACTAATACTGTTGGGGGCTTTGTAGGGGGAGGGGGGGAGGGGGGAGAAAAAAAACTGGTACAAGTAAGTGGAAGTAATTGCACATTTAGTTAATGGCCCATGTGGTTGCCACCCAGTATTCCCAAGAAAGGGCCCCTCCAGGTGAGCTACATGTTGTCTGGAATCTCACCAACTGACAATTCTGGCATTGGCGACCCTACCAGGAGCCTTGCTCCTGTCGGCATAGCTCAGTGGATCACTGAGGCACAAACCTTCCCACCAGTTAAGTGTGGTAGTCCATGGTGTGGGTGTATACTTCCTTTTCTTTCTTTCCTGTACAGCCTCGCTGCCGCCTCCTATTATGTTCGTTCGATCTTTGTCTACCTGTCTGTCACCTAGGTCTTGTCTTGTTTTATTCTCATGATTTATTACATTACTTCTTACCTTTTTTTAAAAATTTCTTTTGCTCCCTACTCACTTTGACCAACATTCTTTTCTAAATTTCTCCAAAGTGAAACTGTGCGGGGAAAGGCAGCCAGTATTGTATGAGTATCTGCTGTCCAGTGGCATTCATCCTGAGACACATTTCTGGGGAAACTACTTGCCACATTCTAAATATAACATGGTAGCCAGTCCATTGTAAGAGTGTTGCTGCACAGCTTTAGCCCCCCCCCCCCTACAGTGCAGGGATTTCACTGCAGGGGTCTCTGCTGTAAATTCTCCATAAATGTCAAGGAATAAGTACCTATCCCTGTTGGAACTCCTGGCAACACTCACAATCCCAAATGTCTTTTGCCATGACTGGCTGCACCCGTGGAGATAACCACCCAACGAGAGTGGGTAACACCAGGCTAGGCAGTCTGCCATGAAGCAACTTAGTTACTGAAGTCTGCGTTTGTGAGAGTCATGCAGTCTTTCACATCAAAAGTCTCACTACAGTGCTTGCAAGTACACCACCATCGACCATTGGCTATGCCATGGGAGGAGGGCCACAGGTATGGATGTGGACAATCTTATACTCTGCAGTACCTAGTTTGCACAAAAGCAGATGCTTTCTAATGACCAAACATAAGTTGTGGAGTGGCTCCTTCTTGAACAAGTGTGTGGACTCTGCTCAGTCTTGAGCCTTTATCTCGTATACTTCTGTGTGTAATATTCATTTTATTACACCCCATAGAAGCTTAAAAACAAAATGAAAGGCATTATCTTTCACTGGTAATTGGTATTACAATTAGGTGAACTGCATATCAACCTGGAATGTAAGATTGCATGTCAACCTGGATTTTAAAGAGATACAGTTCGTCAGCCATACTATAAGGGGTCAAAGGGTAAATAGAGTTGTCACAAGAGCATTGACTCTTAAGTGTCCCCAAGAGGACCATGCTTCCAGAAAAGGTGAAGATCATTGATTACAACTGTGACGTCAAGTCCTACCACATTGTAAACAATGTGTGGATAATTGACGAGATCCATTTCCATTTGTCCATCTACTTTGACAAGCAGAACTTTAGATTTTGGAGTGATATGAATCCTAAACAGCATCAGCAACCTCTCCAGTCCACAAAAGTTATTGCGAACTGGACTATGCCCTTATCAGGGTGCATGGGGCCCTACTTTTTCAACAGTGATCCAGACAATACTGTGACATTGATTTCACAGAGATGCACAGATATGCTGGAAAGCAATTTTACTCCACAACTTCCTCAGTGCAAAGTTGATGAGGAGACGTTTTTTCATCAAGGCGGAGCAGCCTCCCAAATGTCAAAAGTAAGCATGAATGTTGTTGATGTTTTATTTCCAAATCACATGATCTCTCTAAATGGGGATATCACATGGCTTCCTCACTCACTGGAATAGCATGTGACTTTTTCTTGTGATATTACCTGAAGGATGAAGTGTATCAGGTAACTTACCATGAAGAGTTGAGGCATCAAAAGAATGGTTCCAATAGGAGGCGGTACAAATTGCATCCTGCTGGAGATGCTGTGGAATTTGATTAATAACTTCAAAGTTAGCCTGGATGAATGCCTGAACTGATGTCATCTTACTGGAGTTATTTTTCAAATTTAGTTACATTTACTTAATTTTCTTAAATGATTTTGTAAGTAGTTTAAGGTGTTAAAAGTACAATTTGGAAAAATGGGTTGATAATCTTGTATGAAGTTTTCAAAATTACTGTTTACTCTGCCTCACCCTGTATGAGACCTGTTCAATTATAATACTTCAGTGCTAAAAGCGGTGAAGTCCTCCACCCTGTTATGGTGACCAGTCTCATGCTGTCCTGGGAAATAACCTTGCAGCCTATCCAGACAACATTCAGCTCTCATCAGATGGAACTGCCTTAATCTGAAGCATCTCTTACAATACTGGGGACTACTGATCCGCCATCCTCAGGTGGAGAATTGTACTCATCTCCTGTGTTCCAGTCTAAAGCTTCTACTTGTCACTGTTTGCTACTCTTCTGTTCCGGTCCTTATGTCAGACAGATCTTCATAGATCTCGAAAACATCAAAAAGTTCAAAGGACAAGTCAACAAAGACGAAGGTGATTGGTGATTCCAGCAGGACCAGCATCTCGGGTATATCTCCTGCATGGAAATGCATACTCCCTCCCTCCCTCCTATAGATGTGTGCCAATTTCTGTGGTTTACTTGACCACCAATGACCAACAACTATTCCCAGCTTCAGTTTCACAGTAGTATTTCAACTGATCCATCTGTCCTCGTGGAGCGTTTTCTGGCGCACTTTGTGGTGGCATAAGCAACTGCCAATTGCTCTCCCACTTTCCAGGCACGTAAGCTGAGGATGGAGAACTCCTTCCTGCCCTTTACTGTTCTCTGTTCAGAGCCATATAACTAACCATAGATGGAGTGTTGTGTAGTCAACTCATCCCACCAAGTGGCCATGAGATCCTGATGTGATCTGTAGTCAAATGATCCAACACCTCAGTGTGAATCAGAAAAATTATCTTCTCAGGGTTTTTAATCATTTGTTAGACAGAGGTGAATTCCCCTCACAGTGGCCAAATATTATCATTATCCCAATCGTTAAACCAGGAAAGGACCCAACTTCCATTGAAATTTACCAACCAATCTGCCTTATTTGTGTGCTATGTAAGCTACTTGAGAGGATGGTGGTCCGTTAATTGTGCTGGCCCTTAATTTGTTGGACTTTTTTTCCACCTACCAGTGTGGTGTTTGGAAGTGCTGCTCCACAACCAACCACCTCGTCGGATTAGAAACAGCAACACAATTACTCTGTTTACTTAACGCCACTATCTTACAGCAATTTTCTTCACCTTACATAAAGAATACAACACTGATGTTTTTGTTGTTTTATTGTGACTGCACTCCAAGCTGAGCCTTTAGTGATGTTGCGCTGATATTCATCTGCAACCTCCAGCCCTACCGATCATTTTGGGCTAGAGTCAGAATACACCTCAGTTCCTCACAGTTTAGATGAATAATATATCCCAGTGCTCCATCTTTAGTGTCGACTTCTACACTCAGTGAGACCTACAGTTCGTCCTGCCTGCCATAGAGATGACTTTTTCATTTGCTACTGCTCCCAGCTTATGGCCCTCACTGAGTGACCTCTCCAAGGAGCCATTTGAAGAGTGTTCTCTTGAGCACAAGACCATGGCTTTAATTTCGCCCCTTAGAAAACCTGGTTCATTCACTTTTGTCATACCATGATGCACTGGGATCCAGACTTTTCCTAGGAACCCAAATTCTTGAAGTGGTTGTACAATTATGGTTTGTTTATGATAAACTGAAGTGGTTGCCCACATCTGCCAGCTGATATTACGTTGCATTCAGAAACTGAATGCTCTCTCTCATTCCTCAGTCTCACCTGTCGCCTCTTCCTTTGCTCTATTATTTTTCTTCTAAGGCTCTGATTTTACTGTGACTGGACTGTTAATGACAGTTATATACATTTCTGCAGGACCATTAGCATTGCAACTGTTAGACCTATCCTGCTATGTGGGGTAAGGCTTGCCCCAAAGGCTTTTGTCCATTAGACAGTATTCTAGAGGAGTATTTTTGGCTGCATCAACTAGCACTCGTCTATGCCTCCCCCTGTCTGCCAATTGCCATCTGTTATGATAAAGGACATGGAATATTCAGTTATTTTTATTTTATATAAGTATACAAACCCCGGCTGATGAGTTTAAATTCCAAGTATTTGGTTAGAGAAAATGGTGTGCTCTGGAAGTAGGGTGTGGTAACTGTCAGTGGTGAGCTTTGCTCATCATTTTCAACACCTTACCCTGATAGAAGATTCATCACAGAAAGGGCACGGGGAGGACCTATGGCGGACCTATCTATACCCCATGCCAGCAATATTTGTTTCAAGGTTTCCAATGTGGTCATGGCACTATTTTAAACAGTGACAAACAGATTGGTGAAACACCATGACAGCATCAAAATAATGACAGTGACTGAATTATTTTGTGTTTTTTAATTTTCCTTTCTTAGTTTCTCTTGACAGTAAGCGACAGTTCTATTTTTTGGATAAGTTGTCAACTTTTATTTAAGCTCATCCTCCTTCCCAAAATATTTTTATAATAATAATAATTATTATTATTATTGTTTATGTAATGGTTTTGAAAGTTTTAAGTTCAAGGTAGTTAAAACCTTTCAGCAAGAGATTTTTGTTTGTGTCAGAAAGTTTATATTTATGAGTTACTGCCTTGTTCCAATTTATTTAAGAAATATATAATTATGAACTGTAAACTTTTAATATTCTCTCCTGAGAAAGTTTAGTTTTGGACATACACCACTTGGCAGCCAACCTGCCCTTGCAGCTTTAGTGCCTTCCTGACAGTGGTTCATATCTTACTGGAGAACTCTCCTCTCACCAGACCTTAAGCATTCCTCATACTTGATACTTACTTACTTAAAGAACAGTTAAACAGGTTTTGTGTTTTCAATAATAAAAGGGGTTTTATTCCCAACGTTTATGTTTTGACCATACTGGGTCATGAGTGGGACAGTTGTGGGAGGGTTACTTCTCTTAGCATGTTGAGCCCTGAGAGGAGGGGTCCTTACCTATGTCTGACACTCTCCTGCTGTGCTTGTCTGTCTCTGCCTGTCCTGGTGGCCGTCTTTTTTTCTTCTTCTTATGTTTTATTCTCATCTTTGTATTTCTTATCTTTGCTATGCTTTTAGTCCCTTCCTGTTTTATTTGTCCTGACTTCCCATCCACTGGTATTGTTTATTACATCAGTTCCATCCGTGCATCAAGTCAGTTGGGTGTTAGTCATGGAGAGGGTGCATCTCACTACAGATAAACCTTGAGAGGTGCAATTTGTTCTCCATCCTACAAATTGATTTGGGACTTCACTGCTTGCCTTGTTCAGCTACTCTAACTCCAAGCATAGTTATAGCCCAGATGCCTCAACTCTACCAGTACTAAGCTCCATGGTAGTTACAAGCAGATGGCATTTACCAATAACCAGTACACTACCTTTCTTTACCAAATTTATCAGGTCATATGGCATCAATTGACACACATGAATCAGAGTGATTCTATCGGAAGCTCATATGGCACCCTTTCATACACTGTTGTAAGTTTCCACTTCACTGACAACAAAACAGTGCTTACCAGGCCTTTTAACAGAACCTTTTTGTTTGTATACATCTCATATGTACAAAGATTCTGCATCGCAAACCAGTTGTTTGCTTTGTGTTTCTTGGAAATGAATCCAGTCTTCTGTTCCTCTGATGTATTGCCGTGTTTGCAAAAACAGTGGGGTGTGGGAAAATAATTTGTGTACTGTTTGCCACTCAGAATTATTCTCGGTGGTGGGAACCAGTGTGAAATAGAAATAGAAGGGCTTTTTTTACTGCAATTTTGATGATGTGGATGATCGCAGACTTCAAGCATTGTCAGAATGAGAGGTGCAGTTTTCCTTTTTTGTGTCAGAAGAATAGTTCTTTCACTTCACTGCCACAAGAATCAGTTTTGTGATTTGGTAACTGGAGACTTAGTACAGTGAGTCATCATTTATCTAGCATTCAGTAAGTTGGATCTCCATTTCATCTGTGATTTCATTTTTTCTCCTCTCTTTTACCCCCCTCACTAAATTTAATGTTTTGATACACTGGAAGTAGTATTACCAACAGTTGATGACGGCAATAATTAATCATTATGAAAGTGGTGGCACACCAGTGCAGATGTTGACACCACCTGTGACATAATTATACAATTATCGACCAATGCCATGCTGCCATGGGCTATGTAAGGCCACTATAGCAGAGTTTGGATTGTCAGTTGCTCCTGACGAAGATGATGGTGATAACTGTCAAAAGCGTGAATTGAAGCGCAAGAATATTTTGTGAAACAATAATTAAATTTAAGTTCAGCCAATATGTGGATTTTAGCTTGGTTTTAGCTCACAAGTTAACACTGCATTGTACAGTATTGTATTGCACTCATTTGTTATGATTGTAAAATGACACCAGAAAGGAAGGTGGGATGATGTTCAAAAGTACTGCAGTGCAAAGGATGATTAAAAGAGAACTGTTGTATAAAACATTGCTGCTGAATTTGGTGTTGGAATTTTAACACTGTCAGATTTGAAGAATAACTGGAAATAAGTGAAGATAAAGGACAGTTTATAGTGACTAGCGAAACAGGCTAAGAATGCATTGCTAGGTTATGCACTTTTCATGTGATTTAGTGCAAACAAGGAGACTGGTGTTCTGATTTCAAGCCCAACATTGCAACAAGAAGCTGTACATTTACTGAACTGGCTTTCTAATGGTGATACTGACTTCATTGCCAGCCGAGTTGGATACAGAGGTGGAAAGATCGACAAGGAATCCATCAGGATTCAGTGACTGGTGAAAGCCTTTCAGGGAACACAGTAGCTACTGAAAATGTCAAAAAACAAATTGAAAATCTTTGCTTTTGGTAAATTGAGTCCAGACCAAATTTATAATGCCATTGAATCAGTGGTCTTTTTTATTGGATGCTATTCAGTAAGGCATTAGCTTCCAGATTAGATAACCTTGCAAAAAGGCTATAAAAATCACAAAATTACAAAAGTGTCTTGTAATAATGTGTCTGGGAAACAAAAACCTATGCTTTAAAACATGTGAATTGGTCCTCCTTGCAAGAATCTTATAAGTTACAACACAACACAATGCATGGATGGAAAATTTGCGTTTATTAAAATTAGGTCTTTGAAGATTTTGTGCCCAGTGTAGCAAAATTTCTAAAAGCAGCAGAATTGCCTCTGAAGGCCATCTTGTTGATTTACTGTATGCTGTCAGTGGCAGCATCAAAGTGAAATTTATGCTGTCAATGTATAAGATAAGGCTACTGAGGAAGCTAATTGAAGAATGAAAATGGCATGATGACATTTTTTTGAGACCTGTAAATATGTCATTATACATCTTGTTTCACGATTCCTATTACAGGCTTCTAGGAGTTGTAGAGAGGACATAGTAGATAAAATTTTTATAAGGGACCTGTGTCCAGAAATGTACCGTTTCAGTATAAGTTTGAAGATCGGACCACTTTCAAATCTCCTGCTTCACAGTGTGCTACATAATTGCAAGTCTACGCAATTCAAGTGTGGAGAACATTTTTTGGATCACCTCAATCCATCACATAAGAGTTTTGTCTGTCTCCAACAACGGCTTTGAGAAACTGGTTTGTTTGCAACTAGGAGGGTTGACTGTCGCTCTCCTTGGTTGTGCATCATGAGTATGAAAGCATGCATTGCAGATACACCTTGTGCAACAAACAGCAGGGTGTCACATGCAGCAGCTCCCATAGAGCACACAGATCAGAGCTTTGTCTTCATTATGTGGGTGTGGTGAAGGGGGAGATTTGAAAGTGATCTGACCTTCAAACTTATTTTGCGTCCAAACGGACATTTCCTGACAAGAGTTCCTTTCCGAAACTTTATCTACTAAATCTCCTTTACAACTTCTAAAAGCCTGTAACATGAGTTACGAAACACCCTGAATGATTGAATTTACATAGGGTCATGTTGCCCAAGTCATCACTCATGGAGACTAGGAAACATTTGTAACCAGTCATTTGTGAGTTCACTGATGCTGTGTGCACATTAAATAAATAAACTGATAACAAAATCGACGTGTTGGAGTTCATTGTTGGATTTATGAGAGGCATTTCATAAATAATGTACAGGTTGATATTACTGTGGATTGTTTGATGGAACAATCAAAATTGTGTCAGGTGTAGTTGAGAGCTTGAGGAAGAAGCACTTTTTTTTTTGCTCTGTATTCTAACATAAAATTGGTGAGAGATAGAAATGGATCGTGCAAGGGTCTTGGGTACTGTGACATTTGAAGACCAGAGGTCATACTTCAAGACTGAAACCTTTGGGGCAAAAACCAGACGGAAATCCACAGTTCATTAAGTGAAGTTTCTGATGAGTTTACATTGGACTGTAGTTCACTTTCACATTGGGTTAATTGTTTTCTTGGAGGTTGTATGAGCATGGACAATAATGCAAGACTTGGAAAGCCAAAAATGTCACAGATGAACCAAGTGTGAAACTTGTAGCAAATGCTCTTGAAGATTACAGTGCGACTTTTGTGGAGTTCTCTGAAGCCCTGTGAATTCCCTCAACTTCAGTATTCCATATTCTGACAAGTGATTTGAAGAAGAGAAAAAATTGTGTGATATGGGACCCACACTGTTTGGCTGCTGAAGAGAAGCAGTCTGGAGGTTGCAACCTTGTTCAATTTGACCATGAAGGTCAAGGATTCTTGTGTCGAATTGTTGCTGTTGGTGAATTGTGGATTAGAGACTTTGAACTGGAATTGAAATCACAGTTCAATGGGTGGAAAGCTTCAGATTCTTCACATCCAAAAACATTTGACGTACTAAGTCAAAACTCAAGCAAATGATGATTTTTGCTTATGATCACCAAGAAATCATCATGACAAGAGTCCTTTGCGGAAAAAGTGTCACAGCAATGTATTATTGTCACTTCATGCAAAACCTGTGCAGAAGATGCACAAAACGTAACCTCAGTTGCTCGAGGCTGGGCTACTCATTCTCCACGATAATGCTTGCCTGCATATCAGCAATGTTGTAGCCTAAGAATTGCACAAATATGGATGGGAAGTGTTGCCACATCCTCTCTACAGCCTGTACATGAATCCACCAGACTTTGGCTTGTTCCCGAAGTTGAAAAAAAGTACGCATGGACATTTTTATCTTTTTATGGAAGAACATTCTACCACTGTTACCCCAGACGTTTGACAGATAAGCAGAAGTGATATCTTGCATGGAATAATAGAGCTTTCGAGACAGTGGGATTCAGTCAGAGAGAGGCAAAGGAGACTCTAAAGGACCTTAAAGGGTTACTGAAAATAAATAAAAAATAAACATGTGAAGAAAGAAACAAAGCCAAACAGATAATTGCAGCATCCAAGAAGAAATCTTGGGAAGACTTTGGAAACAGGTTGGAGACTATGGGTCAAGCTGCTGGAAAACCATTCTGGAGTGTAATTAGCAGTCTTCGAAAGGGAGGTAAGAAGGAAATGACAAGTATTTTGGACAGATCAGGAAAACTGCTGGTGAATCCTGTGGATGCCTTGGGCAGATGGAGGGAATATTTTGAAGAGTTGCTCAATGTAGGTGAAAATACGATCAGTAATGTTTCAGATTTCGAAGTAGAATGGGATAGGAATGATGATGGAAATAGGATCACATTTGAGGAAGTGGAGAAAATGGTCAATAGATTACAGTGCAATAAAGCAGCTGGGGTGGATGAAATTAAGTCAGTACTCATCAAATATAGTGGAATGTCAGGTCTTAAATGGCTACACAGGATAATTGAAATGGCCTGGGAGTCGGGACAGGTTCCATCAGACTGGACAAAAGCAGTAATCACACCAATCTTTAAAAATGGAAACAGAAAAGATTGTAACAACTACAGAGGTATCTCTTTAATCAGCATTGTGGGTAAAATCTTCTCAGGTATTGTTGAAAGGAAAGTGCGAGTATTAGTTGAGGAACAATTGGATGAAAATCAGTGTGGGTTTAGGCCTCTTAGAGGTTGTCAGGACCAGTGCACATGGGGTTTTTTTAGGTTAGAGAATTCCCTCCCTAGGCCCGACAAGACGCCTCCTGAGACGCGGCAAGGCAGGAGTAGGCAAAATGCAACAGGGAATAACAATATTAATGTGCTAATAGTAAACTACAGGAGCGTCTATAGAAAGGTCCGAGAACTGCTCTCATTAATAAACGGTCACAACGCCCATATAGTACTAGGGACAGAAAGTTGGCTGAAACCACATGTAAACAGTAATGAAATCCTAAACTCAGATTGGAATGTATACCGCAGAGACAGGCTGGAAAGTGAAGGGGGAGGCGTGTTTATAGCGATAAGAAGTGTAATAGTATCCAAGGAAATTGACGGAGATTCGAATTATGAAATGATTTGGGTGAAGGTCACGGTTAAAGCAGGCTCAGACATGGTAATTGGATGTCTGTATAGGCCCCCGGGCTCAGCAACTGTCGTGGCTCAGCACCTGAAGAATAATTTGGAAAATATTTCGAATAGATTTCCCCACCATGTTATAGTTCTGGGTGGAGATTTTAATTTGCCGGATATAGACTGGGAGACTCAAATGTTCATAACAGGTGGCAGGGACAAAGAATCCAGTGAAATATTTTTAAGTGCTTTATCTGAAAACTACCTTGAGCAGTTAAACAGAGAACCGACTCGTGGTGATACCATATTAGACCTTCTGGTGACAAACAGACCCAAACTATTTGAATCAGTTAATGCAGAACAGGGAATCAGCGATCATAAAGCGGTTACTGCATCGATGATTTCAGCCGTAAATAGAAATATTAAAAAAGGTAGGAAGATTTTTCTGTTTAGCAAAAGTGACAAAAAGCAGATTACAGAGTACCTGACGGCTCAACACAAAATTTTTTTCTCAAGTACAGATAGTGTTGAGGATCAGTGGACAAAGTTCAAAACCATACTACAATATGCGTTAGATGAGTATGTGGCAAGCAAGATCGTAAGAGATGGGAAAGAGCCACCGTGGTACAACAACCGAGTTAGAAAACTGCTGCGGAAGCAAAGGGAACTTCACAGCAAACACAAACATAGCCAAAGCCTTGCAGACAAACAAAAATTACGCGAAGCGTAATGTAGTGTGAGGAGGGCTATGTGAGAGGCTTTCAATGAATTCGAAAGTAAAGTTCTATGTACTGACTTGGGAGAAAATCCTAAGAAATTTTGGTCCTATGTCAAAGCGGTAGATAGATCAAAACAAAATGTCCAGACACTCTGTGACCAAAATGGTACTGAAACAGAGGATGACAGACTAAAGGCCGAAATATTAAATGTCTTCTTTCAAAGCTGTTTCACAGAGGAAGACTGCACTGTGCTTCCTTCTCTAGATTGTCGGACAGTTGACAAAATGGTAGATATCGAAATAGACGACAGAGGGATAGAGAAACAATTAAAATCGCTCAAAAGAGGAAAGGCCGCTGGTCCTGATGGGATACCAGTTCGATTTTACACAGAGTTCGCGAAGGAACTTGCCCCCTTCTTGCGGCGGTGTACCGTAGGTCTCTAGAAGAGCGAAGCGTTCCAAAGCATTGGAAAAGAGCACAGGTCATACCCGTTTTCAAGAAGGGATGTCGAACAGATGTGCAGAACTATAGACCTTTATCTCTAACGTCGATCAGTTGTAGAATTTTGGAACACGTATTATGTTCGAGTGTAATGTCTTTTCTGGAGACTAGAAATCTACTCTGTAGGAATCAGCATGGGTTTCGAAAAAGACGGTCGTGTGAAACCCAGCTCGCGCTATTCGTCCACGAGACTCAGAGGGCCTTAGACACGGGTTCACAGGTAGATGCCGTGTTTCTTGACTTCCGCAAGGCGTTTGACACAGTTCCCCACAGTCGTTTAATGAACAAAGTAAGAGCATACGGACTATCAGATCAATTGTGTGATTGGATTGAGGAGTTCCTAGATAACAGAACGCAGCATGTTATTTTCAATGGAGAGAAGTCTTTCGAAGTAAGAGTGATTTCAGGTGTGCCGCAGGGGAGTGTCATAGAACTGTTGCTATTCACAATATACATAAATGACCTGATGGATGACATCGGAAGTTCACTGAGGCTTTTTGCAGATGATGCTGTGGTGTATCGAGAGGTTGCAACAATGGAAAATTGTACTGAAATGCAGGAGGATCTGCAGCGAATTGACGCATGGTGCACAGAATGGCAATTGAATCTCAATGTAGACAAGTGTAATGTGATGCGAATACATAGAAAGATAGGTCCCTTATCATTTAGCTACAAAATAGCAGGTCAGCAACTGGAAGCAGTTAATTCCATAAATTATCTGGGAGTACGCATTAGGAGTGATTTAAAATGGAATGATCATATAAAGTTGATCGTCGGTAAAGCAGATGCCAGACTGAGATTCATTGGAAGAATCCTAAGGAAATGCAATCCGACAACAAAGGAAGTAGGTTACAGTACGCTTGTTCGCTCACTGCTTGAATACTGCTCAGCAGTGTGGGATCCGCACCAGATAGGGTTGATAGAAGAGATAGAGAAGATCCAACGGAGAGCAGCGCACTTCGTTACAGGATCATTTAGTAATCGCAAAAGCATTACGGAGATGATTGATAAACTCCAGTGGAAGACTCTGCAGGAGAGACGCTCAGTAGCCCGGTACGGGCTTTTGTTAAAGTTTCGAGAACATACCTTCACCGAAGAGTCAAGCCGTATATTGCTCCCTCCTATGTATATCTCGCGAAGAGACCATGAGGATAAAATCAGAGAGATTAGAGCCCACACAGAAGCATACCGACAATCCTTCTTTCAACGTACAATACGAGACTGGAATAGAAGGGAGAACCGATAGAGGTACTCAGGGTACCCTCCGCCACACACCGTCAGGTGGCTTGCGGAGTATGGATGTAGATGTAGATGTAGATCTTTAGCTTACGGCAAATAATGGAGAAGTGTTATGAGTGGAACAGGGAATTGTATCTATGCTTTATAGATCTAGAAAAGGCATATGACCGGGTTCCTAGGAGGAAGTTATTGTCTGTTCTATGAGATTATGGAATAGGAGGCAAACTTTTGCAAGCAATTAAAGGTCTTTACATGGATAGTCAGGCAGCAGTTAGAGTTGACGGTAAATTGAGTTCATGGTTCAGAATAGTTTCAGGGGTAAGACAAGGCTGCAAGCTGTCACCACTGTTGTTCATATTATTTATGGATCATATGTTGAAAACAATAGACTGGCTGGGTGAGATTAAAATATGTGAACACAAAATAAGCAGTCTTGCATATGCGGATGACTTAGTTGTGATGGCAGATTCGATTGAAAGTTTGCAGAGTAATATTTCAGAGCTAGATCAGAAATGTAAGGACTATAGTATGAAGATTAGCATCTCCAAAAGAAAAGTAATGTCAGTGGGAAAGAAATATAAACAGATTGAGTGCCAAATAGGAGGAACAAAGTTAGAACAGGTGGATGGTTTCAAGTACTTAGGATGCATATTCTCACAGGTTGGCAACATGGTGAAAGAACTGGAAGCGAGGTTTAGCAAAGCTAATGCAGTGAGCGCTCAGCTACGATCTACTCTCTTCTGCAAGAAGCAAGTCAGTACCAAGACTAAGTTATCTGTGCTCCGTTCAATCTTTCAACCAATTTTGTTGTATGGAAGCGAAAGCCTCGTGGATTCAGGTTACCTTATCAACAAGATTGAGGTTACGGATTTGGTAGTAGCTAGGATGATTGCAGGTACTAGTAGATGGGAACAATGGCAGGAGGGTGTCCACAATGAGGAATCAAAGAAAAACTGGGAATGAACTCTATAGATGTAGCAGTCAGGGTGAACAGGCTTAGATGGTGGGGTCATGTTACACGCATGGGAGAAGCAAGGTTACCCAAGAGACTCATGGGTTCAGCAGTAGAGGGTAGGAGGAGTCGGGGCAGACCGATGATAAACATGTGAGTAAATAAATACTGTGCATTATTTATGAAATTTCCCTCATAGAAATGTAGTGTGTGCGTTTACAAATGTTCCACAGTGCTCGGACATAGGTGTTAATGACAATTTTCTGATAGTGACATTATCATCATTTGTTCGTTGCAGACAATAGCAATAATATTGATGATTTGGCTGATAATGTTGGTGTTCAGTCTGAAGACATTGACACGTACAGAGGCAACAACACAGCTGGACAAAATAACTGTTTATTTGGAATGCCAAAAGAAAATAACTTTGGCTGAATTAACACTGTTGAAACACGTAATCCTGCTGCACATAAATGACACAAATCTGGCTAAAAAACTTACCAATTTTTTCAGTGTACAAAACTATAGATTTTTTCAATGTTTGGTCAAAATTTTATTAAAAATAATGTATAATTAATGTGTTTACATGAAAATAAATATGATTATTGCATTTAACCCTTGAAATTTTGATTTTTGAATTTGATGCTGTAAAAATCTTATATTTTCCATGTTTTTGCTTTGAGTCTGAATTTCCACAGTTATGAAACAATAAATGTTTACAAATTGAGCCGGTGATACCGTTATTTATTTTGTATGATAAAGTGACTTTGATGTGAGTCGCCTTGGCTCTCAGGTTTTAACTCTCTTGTTGCTTCCTCCTCGTGGTGCTAGGTCCCATCATTCCTTCAAGGTTGTGGAATGAGACAAAATGCACATTGTCATTCAGCTGTAGCTATAATGTACTAGTTCTGTGGGTTGCAATAACAACTAATTATGCTTAAAGATAGTTAAAATGTTGGAGGCCTATATCATACCTACTCTTCAGCTTCAAGTGCCTGAATAAAAATTACTTTGTGGAAAAATAACAAGACATACTTCATAGTGTGGTGAAAGTGACACAACATGAGCGGAATTAGAAGAACTTTAAAGGCAACTGATCTCATTCTAAACAAATGGTTTATTTCTTAGGGCCAAACATGAGTCAGGCAAAGGGAAAATATTGATGAAAGTGTAGTCTATATATGTTATAAACTTTGATAATATATGACATATGTTTTTAGTATTGGATTTGCTTCTATTTCTTTACTGATTTTCTGTGTTTGTCCTGTAGTTTGTACAACTTTGAATATGGTAACTAGGTACACTATTCCAACCTGTTTATCTCTGCTATCGGTTTTTTCTTTCACATATTGATGATACCATAATTAAAATCATTAATATCACAATTGCAGTTTTTGTGAACATTTTCGTATTTGTCTGTACATTTTTGCTAAATATGTCACACTCTCTATGCACATTTTCAAAGAACTGCGTTGTGTTTAATAGGGTGAAAACTGAAGAAGTGACAACCATTGCTCGTGAACTTCTGACAAATTTGTTTTCTGCATTGGATCTGCCTGGATCACAAGAAAATGAATATGTTATGAAAGGTAAGAAGTTGGTTCATACTATCTATATTGGCATATTTCAGCTCTTTCTTTATTGTTGTTAAACAATATTTTAATGTTTCAGCTATTATGAGGAGCTTCTCCGCATTGCAGGCTCAAGTTATTCCACACCTTGGTGATCTTCTTCCAAAATTGACCCAGAAATTAGCATTGGTTGCTCGTAATCCAAGCAAACCTCATTTCAATCATTATTTGTTTGAAACTTTATGTTTATCAATTAAGTAAGTATGCTAACAAGCGGATAAAATAATACCTAACTGGTAAATGTAAGCTTATATCTGCTTCTGAGTGTTACCAGGAAATGATCTGTGTAGCAATATTTCTATTATCTTTTTGGACTGTTCAGTTCAGTCTAAATAGTAAGTACACCCTAACAGACTAGCACTTTAAGATTTCTATGCTTAAAATTAGTATGTGTTGACTGCCATATCATATTGTGATTAAGTGCTTCTCTGGTATTTGAAAGATGAATAGCTATATTTTCTTTCATTTCAATCCTTATTGCACTCATTTTGGAATGCTAAATGAACACGGAAAGTAAGTGACATAATGTAGCCAAAATGGATAATTTATAGTAGATTGAAGTGGATTGTGTGATTATAGTACAGAGTAGTGAGTATGATAAACTTTGGATTCACCAGTTCAATACTTTATAATTTTTGTGGGTGATAAATCCAATGAATGTCAATATTTATAATCTGTTTCTGCTTGGTAGATATTATTATTACATCTGCGCACTATTTCTCCAGATAACACGTTTGTTGTGATCTCATACCATGGAAATATTACAGATATTCTAGCTATAACTTAAAAGTTAAAGCATCACATGCTAAGTATGGGATGAGTACCTCCATGAAAATAAGTAGTTGAAGCTGAGTCACAACACTTTTGAGATCTGTCACCCGACACAATATGTAATGTATTTACCTTTTTATAAAATCCAGTTGCCATAGTTGAATCTCTTGAAGAAGAGGTCATTCTAATCACTGGTTCTAAAGTCCCATGTATAGACAAGGAAAGGCTTGACTCCCTCACATTCTGGAGCAAAAGAAGACAACCCACTCATATAACAAAAAAGGACATCAACTACTTTCCTTTTACGAACATATATTTCCTCGAATGTGTGTACAGATCATTAGAGTGACTCATGAATTAGAGCAGAACAGAACTTTGCATGTGACATATGCTTCAAAGTCTCAACATGACATTCAAAATTACAATATATTTTGTCACAGAACCATCTTGTCTTTCGTTTTCGTTCTTGGAGAGTTTGGTTGCTCCTTGACGGTCAAGCCAGCTCCAAGCCGCGACGCCAGAACAGCAGGTGAAACCGTTTACTTGTCATCACACCCAGCCTCTTTTTTTTTCCCCCCTCTCCTCCCGTTTAATGCCTGCACTTGTGAAAACTGACACCTGCGCACATGGTATGTTCTGTAACATACTCTCTTCTTAATATTATTCTGTCAAGATCATCTTTCCTTGTACTACACAAGGAGTGTTAAGTGTCTTTTACCTAAATGGCATGTAACACTTCATTTGCCTACACATAGTAAGTTTGCTGCTTTCTGCCATCCCTCAGCCATCCTTCTGTCTGTACGCTTCCTGCCTCCTACCCCTCTTCACCTAACACAGTCCCTCACTCAGTTGGAGTTTCAGTGGAGAAAAAGTGTGTGTGGTGATGGCTGTGTAATTGTGTGTGTGTGTGTGTGTGTGTGTGTGTTTGTGTTTGTGTTTGTGTTTGTGTGTGTTTTGACAGCTCAGAAAATAGACATTGCTTGAAGCTTACCAACATTGTAACAATTTCAGTCTTGTTTATTTGTCTATTCACCATTCAACACTTCAACTATATGGTGAGTGGTTGTCTTTACTCCTTCAATTATTTATATTCCACTCAGGATTTTCCAGCACTAATAAAGTATTACATCCTGCAAGAAAAGTAAAAGAACTGCAGTGCTTTAGCAGGATTGAGAACATGGTTTTGTACTGTAAATTGTGTAAGAAATAACTTGCAAGAACTGTTTTATTCCAATGTATTAAGTAATGAAGAAATAGCGTGTTAACTTACACGTTTTTGTTTGAGTGTGTTATTCATGTTTGTCTTTAATGTTGCAGGATCGTTTGCACTTCAAACAAGACGGCTGTATCTACATTTGAAGCAAATTTATTTCCACTTTTCCAGTGGATACTCCAGCAAGATGTTCAAGGTAATGGTCTACAAAAATTAAATAATTTTCCCCTAAAAATAAAACTCTTTGAATAGTAAAGGTGATGGGTTGTTGACAGGTACATAAACAAGACTAAAAACTTCATTAGTGTGCAGATGAATACTTTTCGAGCTACGGTACTTTGCTCCTAAATTATTTACACTTGTTAATAGAACTGTCCTTTGCCATATCCACAGTTTGACAAGCAGTGCTGCATATACTCAAATTTTGGAAATAAAAATAACTTATCTTAAAGTGGTACCACAAGTAGAAGTAGTAGTAGTAGTAGTAGTAGTAGTAGTAGTAGTAGTAGTAGTAAATATTACTTGTGTACATATGCTGTAAATACTGTCACCCCACAGTGTTCTGCTATATGTCTTGTGTAACTGAAACAAACAATGGAAAATCTGTGCTGGAATAACAATAATGAAATATGCTAGACTGTTACCACATGAAGAAGACTTTCAGTGACAGACAAGCACATGTAAAGTACATTTAAAAGTAGACAAAGCTATTTGACTAAGTCCTTCAAATGAAGAAAAACACACACAATATGTAAAATAAGGGAAAGGCAATCACTCACCTGTAGTGGACTATCTGTGTGGGTTTGTGTATGAATGTGTCTACTTTTACTAGAGAGAGAGAGAGAGAGAGAGAGAGAGAGAGAGAGAGAGAGATCAATGTGAATAATGTTTCCTGTTAAAAGTTTCTATTCTCCACACATCATTCCCTCGTAGGTGAGTGGTTGCCTGTCTAGGTTATGCTTCTAGGTCTGTTTCAGGAATATAAGTTTGTGGGGCAAGGGGTTGGGATCAGGAGTGGATTAGAGACAAACAGTGATATTGTGTAGGTTGGGTGGACAGCAGAATACGACTTCACATGGGAGTGGAGTATAATGAGGAGGATATTTCTCATTTTAGGGAATGATAAGAGATAGTCCAAACTCTGGTGTAGAACATGAGTCATTTGCCCCTATCGTGAGTGGTACAGAGTCTTGAGCAGAGAGCTGTTTTTTGGCTGGTCAATGGTGTATGAGGGATGGTAGGTGATTGAGGAGAGAAGGTAGGGGAATCCCATTTGTGGACAAGGTGGTGAGTGTGATTTCAGTCTGTAAAGTCATCAGCGAGACCCTTGGTGTATTTATTTATTTTGGAGCAAATCTCCAAGGTCATGGAACGTGTCAGTACATGAACTTTCAACATAAAAGTAATAACAGATAAAAATAAATGTCATGAACCTGAAAGAAAATCAGTCCATAAGTTTAAGCAAACGCTATCAGCAATACAATGAGAATCGGCTTAATTTTTCAAGGAACTCCTCGACAGAATAGAAGGAGTGACCCATTAGGAAACCCTTCAGTTTTGATTTGAAAGCACGTGGATTACTGCTAAGATTTTTGAATTCGAGTGGCAGCTTATTGAAAATGGATGCAGCAGTATACTGCACACCTTTTTGCACAAGAGTTAAGGAAGTCCGATCCAAATGGAGGTTTGATTTCTGCCGAGTATTAACCAAGTGAAAGCTACTTATTGTTGGAAATAAACTAATATTGGTAACAAGAAAAGACAATAAGGAATATACATATTGAGAGGCCAATGTCAAAATACCCAGGCTCGTGAACAGAGGTCGACAAGAGGTTCGTGAACTTGCACCACTTATTGCCCAAACCGCTCGTTTCTGAGCCAAAAATATCTTTCTAGAATGGGAAGAGTTATCCCAAAACATAATACCATACGACAAAAGTGAATGAAAATAAGCAAGGTAGACTAATTTACGTGTCGAAGTATCACTCACTTTCAATACCGTTCGAATAGTGAAAATGGCAGTATTAAGTCTTTGAACAAGATCCTGAACATGGGCTTTCCACGACAGCTTACTATCTATACGAACACCTAGGAATTTGAACTATTCAGTTTCACTAATCATATGCCCGTCAGGTGTGTTAGAAACTGTAAAAGCTGAGTCTTACTGTGATTTAACGTTAGTTTATTTTCTACAAGCCATGAAATGAGGTTATGTACTGCACTACTTGAAACCAAGTCAATGTTGCACACAACTTAGAGTGTGACTACTTGTCATTGCAGATGCGATGACCACACATAGGCTACATAGTAGGCATTTCTCAATGTGGAATGAGTGGTAACTGTCGAAATTGAGGTATTGTTGGTGATTGGTAGGTTTGATGTGGATGGAGTACTGAAAGGATCATCTTCGAGTTGGAAGTGGACATCAAGAAAGGTGATTTGTTGGTCTGAGGATGACAGAGTTAAGCGAATGGGGGAGGGGGAGTTGAGGTTCTGGAGGAATATGGATTAACTGAAAGTTGCATGAAGAAAAATCCTCCCTCGGAGATTAAAGAACTGTAATGAATCAGGTGTAAAGTTAGGGAGAAATTGCTCAGAGCTGAACTGTGATGAGTAGTTCAAACATAGTGTGTGTTATAGAGAGAATTTCTGCTTTAGTTGTGAGTGGCCCATGTGAATTTCTTTAAGAAAAATGTTTCACAGAGAAAGGGCAACCATCCAGCAACTATTCATTGATTAGATAGTTCTTTTCCCCCTCCCCCAAACCCCATGCCCAAATGCACAGCATAAAGTAAGGCTTTTTTAACATAGCAACATGTCACACAAAATATCTCTCTTATTTCATCGTCAAGGCATAATAATGTTCTTCATCACTAGCTGCAGTTTAGGCTCAAATTACAGCATAATTGTAATTATGATAATACATTTAAACAGTTGGTTCCTAAGACATTAAAAGACACGTCATTACTTAGTTCATTGCTAATATAGCTAGAGTCAAGAGAGTTACGTAAAAGCAACTCTAAGAATTGAGATTGATGTTATGTTGGTCATGTGAAACAAAATGTAGACAGTCGTACATAAAAAAACCATGCAAATACAGTGTCAAAAGGGACTGAAAATAATTTTGGGAGTAAGAACTTGTGGCAGTGTGTTGTTTTCCTCAGCATGGCTACTGATTTCATTCTCACATAAATGACATGATTCTGCAGTATCATGCTTCATAATGTTTTGGCATGGTGTACTGTTCTACTGTGAAAATATAAACTTAAACTGTTCACATTATTTTGTAAATAACTGATAAATGATTATTTATAGGACACGTATACATGTAATTGTATTCAGAAAGTATATCATGAATAATGAGTCAGTCAGTCGAGCCAAGTATGTAATTGTTGCCCAAACTTCAGTCGATGTTCTAGCACAAAAATGTCGTGTCAGTTCCATCTGGAATTTGAAAATCAAGTATCAGGATTAGCGCCATTCTAAACTCTTAAGTACTGGACAATGTGATAAGTCTGAATGTGACTGTCAACCACTGACTCAGCAAGTCAATAAGAAAACCGCCGTGTTGCTCTGAATCTCACTTCATTTAGCAAAATTACTTATAGTGAAATTTATGTATCCTTTGAAATGAAGTCACTTTTACCTTTGAGGAGACTGGTGCTCTTGATATCTAATTAAGCTTTTGAACTTTCAGTCTTACTCAGATTTCTGTTGAGTGGAACAGAAAACCACTTGCACCCTTACAGACATCATTGTGTATACATAATAAAAATAAAACTACATTTCAGAACTTGTGGATCATAAACATCAATTTAGTACAAAAACACAGAAAGCAAGCAAGCTAATTATATTATTTATTTTTTTCATTCAGGTGCATCTCACAGTGATACAGGATTTATCATCATAATAAATAAAAATAACTAAGTCTATTGTACATACCAAAGGAATGTAGAAATATGTTTTTTTTACAAGGATAGGACACACAGTTGGTCATGGCGTTACTGAACGAGCTGGGGTTTGCCTGAAATTATTCAGAAAACGTAAATCAGGATGGATGGATTGAGCAAACTCCAGCCGTCTGAATATGAAGTCAGTGCCTTAACAATTGGAGACTGCCTCATTCGCTTGGTCTTGATTGTTTTATGTTCTTTTGCACCAGATAACTTTTAATGTAAAACATAGGTTTGGACTGCTCCAGTGTACACACCCACAATTGATTACAGGCCATGAACATGTTGCTATGTTCCTTGCAGTCCCTCCAGTTTGCTCAAAGAACTGAATCCATGCCTGTAAACATGTTACTCTTTCCAGTACACACCCCCTGTCCTCACTTAAGTCCATCTGGAAAACTGGGTCACTGTTCCTCCATGACAAGTGAGATGCTATGCTCAGGAGAATGACAAGAAATTACAATAATGCACTCCAGATCTTGGCATGTTTTCAGTTGTCCTCCTTTTGTAGTTAACCTCTACTCTGAGTCCTCTGCACAATCTTTGACTATCTAATACTTAAAAAGTATGTTTTATATGCCTTTTTAAATAGATGTATTTTTGTGATCTTTTGCATTAGCTTGAGCAATTTATTGCACATTTCTTCTCAGATAGAAAATACTGTTTTCAGAAATACTTACTAATGTTTTACCTGACATGCACCGCAGGGTGGTCAATGTACGCCCGCGGTCCAGTAAAGATAACCTGTTTTTTAAATATTTATTTACAGTGATCCCCCAACCACTATTTTTAGTTATTATTCTTACAAATTTTTTTTTGATGGTTTGAAAATAGTATCCATGTTTTATGTCTCTGATCCCTAGAAAAGAATTCTGTAGCTCACAGGTGAGCTGTAGCCTTGGCTGAGGCATCACTCTGTGGAAGCAGAGGTTAGCAGCGGGCCACACCTTTTAAAATGATTGCATGCATTAGTTAATGTCGCATTTCATAAAAGCTATAAATTTTTACGTAAAAATTCCAGTTGTCTTGATGTAAAATATCTGACTGTCTTGGTGGGCCATGCAAAAACCATTAGAAGGATGCTGTTTGCCCAAACGTAATGTAGCTGCTGCATAGTGACACAGAAGATATACAGTTATCAAGTTAACTGTTCAACATTATGTGTGATAAATGGGTAAAAGCAACAAATCTTGGCCTTGGTTAAAGGGGTGGTAACAGTATTTACCAGGAGTAATTATACATCAGATGTCAGGTTCATTGTTGTTGTTGTTGTTGTCTTCAGTCCTGAGACTGGTTTGATGCAGCTCTCCATGCTACTCTATCCAGTGCAAGCTGCTTCATCTCCCAGTACCTACTGCAACCTACATCCTTCTGAATCTGCTTAGTGTACTCATCTCTCGGTCTCCCTCTACGATTTTTACCCTCCACGCTGCCCTCCAATGCTAAATTTGTGATCCCTTGATGCCTCAAAACATGTCCTACCAACCGATCCCTTCTTCTAATCAAGTTGTGCCACAAACTTCTCTTCTCCCCAATCCTATTCAATACCTCCTCATTAGTTACGTGTATTCCAGTCAACATTGTCAAAAGCTTTCTCTAAGTCTACAAATGCTAGAAAAGTAGGTTTGCCTTTTCTTAATCTTTCTTCTAAGATAAGTCGTCAGGTTCATACAGTTGCAAATTACTGTATGTGCAATAATCATTTTTGTAAAATGATGCAAGAAAATGTAATGCAGTAGATAACTTCTGAACAAAGAATATTATGTAATTATGTCTAAAAATGAACCAATATGTGAAAAATAGTAGCAGTAATCTAAAAAATTACAGAAAGTGCGAAAGATGAGACATAAAAATACGCAAAAGAATGTAGGTATGATGAGGAGGTGGGTGTCCAATGTGATATCAGCAGTCATTTCCTGTGCTGGTGATGCATCAGCATTCAGTAACTGTAGAACAGGCAGACAATCAGCTTACAGTGTAATTTGAATGTGGGATTGTGTTGATATCAGGTGGGCTGTGGCAGACATCGTCATCACTGTCAAACCTCTTTTACAATAAGGGCCGAGGTTTACAGCAGGGACCAAATTGTGATTAACTCAGTTACAGCAAGTCTTTTAAAAAATGTTAGTGTAGATACCATTACCAAATTTACATTGTACGTTAAGGGGTTTCTCACAGTCATTGTTCATGATAGTGTAGATTTCATCTTCTTTCAGCACATTAAGTGAGATGCTTTTGTGTTTGTGACGTAAAATTTTAAAATCAGACTGAATATGCCACAGTATGAGCATTTGTGGCCGTGGTTTGAGCATATGCCATATTATTATTATTATTATTATTATTATTATTATTATTATTATTATTATTATTATTATGTTTGTATGTATGTTCCTTGTATTGTGTGATAAAAGTTTCTGCTGTATGGCTGATATATACTTTGTCACACCTACTGCACTTTATTGTTAGTAATGTATTGGTTGCAGGTCATTGCAATGTATGTTGACAAATGCATGAACTTCACTTTTGGCTTCAGTTCCGTCCATTTAATTACTATTTCTGTGTAGGAAGACAATGAACACACAGTTTTGTAGCTTAGAGCAACATGTGGTACATGTTTGACAGTATGTGGTTTTTTATGTGGGGTGCTACTAAATGAATGTTGTGAATAAATATTTTTTTGGACAGAAAGCCCCCACATTTGCTTTGTGGATTGTTGTAGGAAGAGGTAGCAAATTAACATTCTGAAAATATAGTGGAAGTCAGTGCCAGTATGTTGCACATTTGCAGCACTTCATGACATGGTGTATCATGCCAAGTATACATCTACATGTACTCTGCAAGCCACCTTGCGGTGTGTGACGGGGATGCTTTGTGTACCACTGTCACTTTTACCCTTCCCATTTCAGTCACGAATAGTTCATGGGAAGAATAATTGCTGGTAAGTCTCCAAGTTGACTCCAATCTCTCCAATTTTATCTCCATGGTCTTTTTGCAAGATATATGTAAGGAAAAGTAATATATTTGTTGACTCTTCTAGGAACGTACGCTATTGGAACTTTGACAATAAACCACACACGTGTCAAGAAAGCCTCTCTTGCAGTGTCTGCCACTGGTGTCGGTTTATCACCTTTGTGACGAATTCATCCTTACTAAATGAACATGTAACGAAACATGATGCTCCTCTTGGCTCTTCTCTATTTCCTGTCAGTTTCCTATCTTGTACCGATCCAGTACTGATGAACAGTATTAGAGTATTGGTTGAACAAATGATTTGTAAGCTACTTCCTGTGCTAATGGGCTGCATGGATGAGGATTTCTCCAATGGATCTATAAGGTATCTGCCTTACTTGTGATACTTGTGATTAATTTTATGTGATAATTCCATTCCAGATCACTCAATATGCATTTATGGAAGTAACTGCTTCCAGTGATTGTTCTGCTATTGGGTAATCATACAGTAAAGAACATTTCTGTCTATGTATTCTCAATACGCTACATCTGTTTATTGAGAGTCAGTTGCCACTTCCTGCACCGAGCTTAGTTCCTCTGCAGGTCATCTTGCATTTTGCTACAGTTTTGTAGCATCATGACTCCTCTGTATACTACAGTATCATCTATCAAAAGCCTCAAGAAACTGATGATGTTATCTACTAGGTCGTTTATTTATATTGTGAAAAGTAATAGTCTGATAACTGTCCCATGGGGCACTCCTAAGGTACTTTTAGTCTAAAGAGTTCTCTCCATTAAAAATGATACGCTGTGATCTGTTTGTTAGAAACTCTTCTGGTGTATCACACAGTTGGTATGTGATAAAGAAGACACAGTGTTCGTTGTTGAAACAAAACAGTCAGAGTCAGAATGCAAAGTGATACATATTGGGAGAGTACTTTAGGATTTAAAGAAGCCACGCACTGAAAAGCAGAAGCATTGAGTTGTCATTAGGTACACAGAAAAGAAAGTAAACGTGTTAGTTTTCATAGTTATACTTTGACAAACTAGAATAAAATAAAATGCACATGAGCACGTGCTCACACACACACACACACACACACACACACACACACACACACACACACACACAATGCCAATAAAATGCACATGCGCGCGCACGCACACACACACACACACACACACACACACACACACACACACACAATGTTAATTTTTGGCAGGTGGACTGGTGGTGGTGGTGGGGGTGGGGGTAATGTTAGATGGGGTGGCTAGAGTGAGAGGAAGTTGGGAGGCAGGCAGAGGGGGAGTTGGGATGAGTCGCTAGCTGCTCAGAGGGGACGGACGCTTTGTGAGAGGTGGTGCATTGGGTAAAGCTGTCGACACACATATTTTCAAGGACCAGTATACAAATCTTTGTTCATCAATTCAGATTCAGGTTCTGTAAGTTGGTAGCATTGCACTGATCCTTGCTAGGAGGATACCTCAAAAGTCTCATTGTAAATACAGTGTTAAAAGTATGTATAAGGCCAGTGCCTGATTGTACCACACGGTGTTTGATTTCTCATTACTGTACTGTGTTACTATATTAACAGAACTGCAAAAGTTGTATTTGATTTGGGTTTTTTCATCCTTTGCAGTGATCCTGAGTAATGAGGAAGTATTTATCTAGTGACTGCATTGCAGTGCTGCATGAAACCAATTGTACCTGTTGTCTGTAGTCTCAAGTTGCCTTATGATGACCAAAGTGCAGTAGTAATGCTGTAAGACATTTTCAAAAGTCGTGCTCCATCTGTGTGTGGTTAATCTTAAAATGATATTGCTTGCATGTGGCAGAATATTAATCATTTTATGGTTTACTTTTATTACCACTTTTTCCTATAAATATTTTAGGAATATTATATCCTTCACGTTCTCTGTTATGAATGATTTTGTGAAGACTGTCCTTTGAAATTACAGTTCTGTAAGTATACTCATATGATGTTACACAGTATTGGCCATACCAAGCAGGATTTTTAGCATTCCTTAGCATTGAAATATATAGTGTAAGACATTGACTCTGATATATAAAACTATCTGGCCACGTGACACAGTAAAGAAGTTGAGGAACTTGGTCGATATTTGGGAGGCGAGATATTGAAATCCTCAGCCAACCATCCAGATTTAAAAAAATCCTGAATTAGCTATGATATGTGAATCCTTTTTAAAGGATGTGACTGAATTCGGTCCCTGTCTTTGCCTTGTGCTCTGATCTAGTGTTCTGTTGAATGACATCGTTGTCTGAGGACATCAAATCTTAGTCCTTTTTTTAAAAAATTGCCTGTTACAGTAAATAAATTTAAGTACTCCATAACTTAATGCACCACACTACATGGTCCAGTCACATTAATAAGAGATGACAGGTGGCAGCACTAGCAGTAGAGGGTATATAAAGCATGTCGGGGGACATGAAGAACAGTGGAGTTGTTGTCGTAATGTGCGAAAGGAGCAATTTAGCTGACATGCAAAAAGGCAAGATCATTGGTTTTGGGGCAAAAGGTTGTTTCTGAAACAATGCAACATGTCACACAGCTTGCAGTTTACGTGCATGGTTCTGAAACAGCATGATAGCAGCTACCAGCAAGACACTTCAATGTGTCACCGAGCTCACAGTGTACATGCATAGTTCAAAGAGGACCAGGATGAGTTCACCATACTCCCCCATACACCAGGCTTCCTGGATTTAAATCCAGTTGAATACCTGTGGGACCACCTTGACCGGGCTGTTCACACCTTGGATCCTCAACCAATAGACCTAGTGCAGCTGGCCATGGCACTGGAGTTGGCATGGCTCCATGTCTCTGTTGGTACCTTCCAGAACCTCATTTATTCTGTAGTTTTCGCTACTGAAAAAGGTGGCTATGCAGGCTTTTGACAGGTGGTTACATAAATGTGACTGGACAGTGTATTTGTTTATTTGTGAGCACTATTCATTAGAGTCTATTGTCTAAAAAAACAGCAGTAGAGGTTCGTGCACTGTAATAATATACTAATCTATCATCTGTTGTGTGAAACTCTTCCATTACCTGTTTAAAGTGCCTCATAAATTTTTTTGAAAGTATTTCCAAAAAATGGCTTACATACATACATTAAAATATACAATATGTGTAATTACACAAGTAGATGTGTTGATATAACTGTAGGAGAAAATGATGCTTTGTCCACTCTGCCAGAACTGTCATAAAATTGTGTTACAAGAAGGGAAAGCAGAAAGGTGTAAGGAGTATATAGAGGGTCTATGCAGGGGCTATGTTCTTGAGGACAATATTGTGGAAATGGAAGAGGATGTAGATGAATATGAAATGGGGGATATGATACGTCGTGAAGAGTTTGACAGAGCACTGAAAGACCTAAGTCGAAACAAGGCCCCGGGAGTAGACAACATTCCATTAGAGCTGCTGACGGCCTTGGGAGAGCCAGTCCTGACAAAACTCTACCATCTAGTGAGCAAGATGTATGAGACAGGCGAAATACCCTCAGACTTCAAGAAAAATATAATAATTCCAATCCCAAAGAAAGCAGGTGTTGACAGATGTGAAAATTACCGAACTATCAGTTTAATAAGTCACAGCTGCAAAATACTAACACAAATTCTTTACATACGAATGGAAAAACTGGTAGAAGCCGACCTTGGGGAAGATCAGTTTGGATTCCGTAGAAATGTTGGAACACGTGAGGCAATATTGACCCTACGACTTATCTTAGAACAAAGATTAAGGAAAGGAAAACCTACGTTTCTAGCATTTGTAGACTTAGAGAAAGCTTTTGACAATGTTGACTGGAATACTCTCTTTTAAATTCTGAAGGCAGCAGGGGTAAAATACAGGGAGCGAAAGGCTATTTACAATTTGTACAGAAAGCAGATGGCAGTTATAAGAGTCGAGGGACATGAAAAGGAAGCAGTGGTTGGGAAGGGAGTGAGACAGGGTTGTAGCCTCTCCCCAATGCTATTCAGTCCGTATATTGAGCAAGCAGTAAAGGAAACAAAAGAAAAGTTCGGAGTAGGTATTAAAATCCAAGGAGAAGAAATAAAAACTTCGAGGTTCGCCAACGACATTGTAATTCTGTGAGAGACAGCAAAGGACTTGGAAGAGCAGTTGAATGGAATGGACAGTGTCTTGAAAGGAGGATATAAGATGAACATCAACAAAATCAAAACGAAGATTATGGAATGTAGTCGAATTAAGTCAGGTGATGCTGCGGGACTTAGATTAGGAAATGAGACACTTAAACTAGTAAAGAAGTTTTGCTATATGGGGAGCAAAATAACTGATGATGGTCAAAGTAGAGAGGATATAAAATGTAGACTGGCAATGGCAAGGAAAGCGTTTCTGAAGCAGAGAAGTTTGTTAACATTGAGTATTGATTTAAGTGTCAGGAAGTCGTTTCTGAAAGTATTTGTATGGAGTGTGGCCATGTATGGAAATGAAACATGTACGATAAATAGTTTAGACAAGAAGAGAATAGAAGCTTTCAAAATGTGGTGCTACAGAAGAATGCTGAAGATTAGATGGGTAGATCACATAACTAATGAGGAGGTATTGAATAGAATTGGGGAGAAGAGGAGTTTGTGACACAACTTGACTAGAAGAAGGGATCGGTTGGTAGGACAGGTTCTGAGACATCAAGGGATCACCAATTCAGTACTGGAGGGTAGCATGGGGGGCAAAAATCTTAGAGGGAGACCAAGAGATGAATACACTAAGCAGATTCAGAAGGATGTAGGTTGCAGTAGGTACTGGGAGATGAAGAGGCTTACATAGGAGAGAGCAGCGTGGAGAGCTGCATCAAACCAGTCTCAGGACTGAAGACCACAACCACAACAACAACAAAATGATGGTACTGTATGTGATTAACATATATTTTGTTATAATGTAAATGTTTATCTTCTATACTTCTGGTTACAATCATCAGAACACCTTGAAAACATCTTGTACTCTTAAGTGCACTGAAAACAGAAACTGCCGTGAAGTTTGTGGCCATACTTATTCTTTGAAAACATGTTTTATAACTTAAAAAAAGCCATTTCTCACAGTAAGTTAATAGTACTTACCTGATATGTATTTATGTTGTCTGTAAAACTGAGGGAATACCTTATTTTTGAAATGGTGAATCGTCTAATGAAATTTGCTATTTCATATTTCTCCCTTCAGAGTTTGTGCCATATGTCTTCCAAATGCTGTCACTGATGTTGGAGCAGCACACGTCCGGTGTCCCAGAACCATATATGCTGCTGTTCCCATGTCTGCTCGCACCTGTTCTGTGGGAGCGCCCAGGAAATATTCACCCACTTGTGGGACTTCTGAGAGCATTCATTGCTCAGGGTGGTTCACAAATAGTAGCTACCCAGAAAGTGGTAAGTTAATTTATTTTCTAATCTTTGCACTTAAAGGCTTACCTTGCTTTAAATGCATTTGTAGTTGAATCTGATTCCATTGGAATACAAGTAGGTAAGAATCATTAAGGTGTGATGTTTCAGCTATATATCATCATCATCATCATCATCATCATCATCATCATCGCTGTCGTCATCATCAAGTGTTTCGTCAAGTATTGTTGTCTCATGTCTACTAATGCCTACAAAAATAAAACAAAAACGTTGGTCTCCCATTGTGCAGGAAGTCAACTTCCATAGGATGGTTACAGATTACTGTAGCTCATAACATGACTTCAGTCAGTGTTGGACTAAGACAGTGGCTGTTGACACAGTTACGTGTGACGAATGCCAACAGTACTATACTCACTCTTGTTCTGTGTTGACTAAAATAAAATACCAGTCTTCAGTGTTAGAATTTTATTAGCTTTCTTTTTGACATGCATAACACAATTAACTGCACCCTGCTGACAGTAGTAAAGAAAGTGCACTTGAAACTGAAGGATCATAATTTAGCAGGTTGTGCTGTCGTAAAACATTGGACTGTTATTTGAAGAACGGCTATTCATTTCTTGTCTGACCATTTAGATTTAGGTTTTCCTTGATGTCTGTAAATTGCATTGAGCACAACTGACTCCCTTTCCCATTTTGAGTTTGTGCCGCATGTCTCATGACCTCAGTGTGAATTGAACATTAAATCCTAAATTTCCTTCCTTCCCTTCTCCCTCCCTGTTGTTATAAATTTATGGTTCTTGAACCTCTTCCTACTTCAGATTACACTTCTAAACTTCTGGTTTTGTAATTTCAAATTCTAATTTCCAAAGCTTTTTTGATTTTTGTTCCTATTTCTTTTCTTTATAGAACTGTGCTTTTGCTGGCTGCTGATCTTTAATCTTAATATTAATGCTCTTGTCACTGAAATTCACTATTGCCTACATCACCAATGTAAAGCTTTACTTGGAATCATGGCTTATGGTTTTAAAGGATGCTGTTCATGCTCGTTGAATTTTGTTTCTATCTTTGCTAAGCAGAGGACAAATATACCATGCTTAGGACTTATTCAGTGGTACTAATATTATGTTACTTCATATTATGCATCCCTAATATATATTTCTGTGAGTCTTTGTTTGCAACCTCTATGATATTAGAATTTCCAAACTAATTCTAGCACTTGGAAAATGGAGCAAAAGCAGCAAATTCGCTTTTGGTAGTTGGCACCTTGAGTCGTCTACCAAATGAACTTTGTCCTTTGCTAGGCAAATATGATCAGTGTCCACAAGCTGGAAGATGTATATCGTCTCAGAAATCAGCCATCTAACATATTAGTGAGTTTTGATGTTGTCTCTGTTTTCATTTGATTGTCTTTATTGTGTTGTTAAGGCTACAGCAGCCATCAAAGAGAAATTCCATGTAAACATACTGGTGGGCTGCGGAATTCAGAACGACAAGGCTGTGCACTAAGTTGGATGTTCTTACTCACAGCGGTCTTTAAATTTAGGGCAGTCTTCTCAAGTTGTCCAGTGCAGTATCAATTGTTTGGTCTCCAACAGAGGTGTCTGGGCGACAACATCATCTATAGTGAATTTACTACCTCTCTCCTCTTCTGTCCACCCACACTTCTCAGATGACCTGCCATACAAAATTTTCTGCCACAGCAGCTGACTATCATCAAATTGACATCTGAAGATCACGAGCATCTGCCTTGTAGAAATAGTGAGGATTTTATATAACAGTAGCTGATGTTGCACATGAGACCCTTATAGGCTGCTGTTATATTGGAGAGCCTCAAACAACATACAGTTTTAGTCAGTCTTTTTCAGGAAGATGATGATATGTTTTTATATTTTGATTCCTACTAAATAAATTTTGTAAAGTCACCACAAAATTTTATTTAGCAATATGCTGATTGGCAGTGTTTGTTGAATGTGACTGCTGTGACTGTTGAATCAATTAAATGCTGATTTATTTTGCTAAAACTAAAAACAGTAAGACTCGCTTATGATAATATTAAGCAGTAACACATTTGAGGTGAGCTTGTCGACATCAGACTGTTTGAGAAGAAAACACGTTTGTGTTCAACAAAAATGCTCAGTAGTTAGTCATTATCAAACATTTCTTAGAATTGAAGTGATGAAAGACTGACAACTGGCACCTATGTGTTGGGTGGTTTAGAAACCAATGTTGTGTCAAAAACTGACAAACTCAGTGACCAAGAAAGTAATGTTTCACTATGGAAACATAATTAGAAGACCTGGTACCAGTCTCGGAATTTCAGTGGAATTTTGAACACGACCATTCTCCACAGCCATCAGATTGCTATCTAGACATGTGTATACACTGAACTTAGGTACAAACTGTTATAGTTCTGTGCATCATGTGACTGCTGATGATGGGTGAACTGAAGTAGTTGTCTCATACAGTAGTAACATAGCATAACGTTGTTGTTGTGATTTGTACCATAGTAAGTAACCATTTAATTAATTTAGCAACCTTCAGTAATTATGCAGAATGATTTGATTGTGTTTTAAAGCACACATAATAACCTTTTTATGTTTATTTCAAGAACACATGAGGTTAATTGTGCCTTAAAGAAACTCTTAGTGAAATTTAGTGCGAAACGTGGAATCAAGTAAATAAATGTGTGCTTCAGAGGCATTAAATGTCTCAACGCTATTGCAGAGTGTGGAATTAAGTTACAAATTTCAATTTGTGTGATTCCATTTTTGATGTTCATTTCTGCCAAGTAAAGTAATGCATTTTGAAACAAACGTAAGCTACATGTATTGCAAAAGGTGACCTGGAAACTGCAGTTCATTGGTGGTGAAATGGAAATTTTTATTTTATGCTTGGGCTTTAACACAAACCCCTCAGAACACTTGGCCAGCCCATTTTTAAAACTATCAAGAGTATATAGGAGTCATATTAGGTGTAGTAATATGCATCCATAGCCATGTTGTACCATGCTTTTCCAGCGCAGGTGCCCAAGTATGGGCAGCTGGGTGCCTGTGGGCAGACGTAGGAAAGCTTCTATATCTGTAAGGCTACTCTTCAGATCACACTCAAGTGCCTGGCAGAGGCTTACCCTGGGCAGTCGGTCAGTCAGGTTATAGCTTGCATGGTCATAGACCTTGGCCAGGTGCATGGTGGCAGAGGTGGGCAGTGGCTTGCGTGCATGATGGAACAAAGTGTGTGTGTGTGTGTGTGTGTGTGTGTGTGTGTGTGTGTGTGTGTGTGTGGTGGAGTAGGGCCACCTACCTTTGGAGGGGGGGGAAATTCTAAGCAACCAGCTGGTGAATCTCACTCAACCTAAGGGCCGATGACCTGCCCATCCTTTCTCTCCTTCCCCAACCTATTTTGGTTTCATAACTGATGAAGAGGCCATTCATTTTGACTTCATGATTTTATGGTTTTCTTAAGCGGTTTTTCTTTCTCAATATGAAACAAAAACATCTCAGTGGTTTAAAATTATGTGCAGATCCAGGAATCTAACCAGGACTTCTGCTTTCATGATCAAGGCTCTTACTATTTCATCTATCTAGGTGTGACACTTGACAGCATTAATCTTCCAGTTCTCTCCTAGCTTTGAAAGTGGTCAAAGGCTATTGTGCAAACTTCCCTGGACGTACACTCTTAGGGAAAAAAAAAAAAAAAAAAAAAAAGTTATCACTTAGAAACAGTCTGTTCCCAGAATTTATCCTCCACTGTGCTGAGAATTAAACATGCTGGCACGTAAGTCTAATATGTTGGGCAGTTTCACATCACCCACACTCAGCTGATGAGGGAAAGATTAAATCTAATAAGTGTTACATGTGAGGCATTGTTGCTCCAAGTGATCAGTAAAGATATGTGGAGAAAATCTGTGAGGCACATATTTATTAGTTCTTTCTTCTTTTAATGTGTGTTTTAAACAGCCCCCCCCCCCCTCTCTCTCTCTCTCTCTCTCTCTCTCTCTCTCTCTCTCTCTCTCTCTCTCTCTCTCTCTCTCTGCCTGTGTGTAAGTAATGTTATTTGATGAAGTGCTCCTGTTCTCCTGTTCAGGATCAACTGGTTGACCTCTCTTTTCGTTGCATTGTGCTATCACGGTAATGAGGCAAGCAATCTCACTTCTAACTCTCCATAAACTATTTTTACTTCCAATGACAGTAAGTATTGTGCATTTGATCACTTAATTACTTGCAGTAATTTAGAAAAAGGATTGCTTTATAAAATTTGTTTTAATGACAACATTTTACTCAAGAAATGAATGCAGTCAATCAGTTCAGATTACAGAGAGAAATAATAATGAAGATGTGTATCTTTTGCGCAGTACTTAACCTGCTACTCACTGAAACAATAAGTGTTTCTGAAGACATAATGACACACTGAACCATCACCATTAAAAAAAATCACTTCCTGTTCATTTTTCTTCTACTTCAGCAAAATTTGTGGCAGTACATGGCCAAGACAGAAGGAGTACTTACCACTATTCAACCTTTCTGAAAGACCTGTTGAACTAAAATGATATAAAAGCTTATTATTGAAATATGGAGATCCTGACTGTTTGTTAGTAGTAGTGTATGTATGTCTTTAAGGTTAAAGTAGTAGAGCTAATCCATTCTCCAAATCTCAGTTAACTCAGTTATGTGTACTAAATTATTTCTTGTGCTTTAACTTGGTGATAGTGGTTACTGTATATTTATTTTACCAATTATTAAAAAATGTAAGCACCTCAAAACTTACATTAAATTTCTTTAAAAGTGAAAGTCTCACCTTCACTGTAAGCATAAAAATTTGCACAGTTGAAAATACTATCTTTTGAGCAGCTTTGCGAGGAGTTCACTTAAGTGCACTGGCTCTTTGAATATAATGCAAATGTATTGAAACAGATAATTCCTACTTCCATTGTTTCTAGCAAAAATATTGTCACACCGTAATTACACCAGTCTAAACAGAGCATTTGAAACTAATCTCAAACTCGCTAGCACACATACTGTAGGCAGTACTGGGGTTAACAGGATAGTTTGTAATTGATGCGGCATATTTCATAAAATTAATGATGGTTGAATTGTACCTATGTTACATGAACAACCAAAACAATAAATGCTTGAAAATATAATATAGTGTGCATAGATAAAAATCTCATCACCAAGCAGTGGCAGGATAAAACACAAATGAAATATATGGAAATGTGCAAACCTTTGGAGTCAGTGGCTTCTTCTTCTTCTGGAAGAAGGTTGAAGGGAAAGGAAGAGGGATGAATGAATCTGGGAGAGTTACGGAAAAGTCGCCCAGAATCTGAGTCAGGTTAGACATTCTAGGTGGTATGAAATGGGAAGACTGACTGTTGGTGCATGCCTGCACTGGTTAAGGTCTGAAAACCTGAGATCTTAATGTTGCAAGATAGGATGGTAAGCAAGACAGAGAGTATTGAATAAACACCATGCAAGAGTCAATAAGAGTGGAAAGATCAGTGTATTATACCAGATAGACAGGTGAGAGGGATGGGAAAAAAAGGGGCAGATCGCAAAAAAAGATATAGAAAAATAAAAGGGAGAGAAGGGAAATTATAGTTACTGAAAAGAAATGCTGAGAGTACAGAGACTAACGCATTTACTTGAATCCAAGCCACACATTTTTTCTGGTTTTTGTAATCCAAAAAACTGCCTGCGGCTTAGAATCGAGTGCAAAGCAAGCGGAAGTTCTGAAAAATGTTGGTAGGTGCCGCTACAGCTAACTTCTGCTGTCGAATATATGTAGTGCTACACAGGCATGCTTTGTAGGCACAAAGATAAATACTGGCACCAAAACCTCTGCGTCAGAGAGAGAGAGAGAGAGAGAGAGAGAGAGAGAGAGAGAGAGAGAGAGGTGGAAGACGAGCTTTTTTTCTCCGCCCCGAGTTTCGACCACAGCATTTTCATACATTATCCAACAAAGCAAATACAAATTCCGTATTGTTCATCTTCAAATGTAGCAGAATTTCAATGTACTACGAAAATCCGACTAGCAAGACTGGTTAGGGTGTTTGTCAATATGGCCAACTACGTTCTGAATTTTTTCCTACCTGTGAGATGAGATGGTTGCTAATAGGAACCTGATTAAATGTGAATCACATGCAGTATTCTCTTCACCATAAGAATAATACGAATATAAACATTTTGCCATGTATTCTTTCGTGTTTGCTGCTATCTCATTTAAATCCTATCTGCCTAATAAACTACGAAACTGGAGTGAGACAACAGCAAACGCGAAGAATATACGTACTGTGTCATGTTTATATTCGTATTATTCTTATGCCTAATAGTGATACAGTCAGAAATGAAGCACGGAAACTGACTAGATTTTTAAATGTAAGATGACTCTAATTTCTGTGCAGAATTTGATGTACTGAAGAAGCGGCCACAAAGATTTTCAAACGAGAAAAATTTTCGCCTAACTCTCGTTCAGAACATGTTCTATCATACGCAGTCTATTATTTGGTTCTTGTTGATCATTTTCAAAGAAAGCAGCAGTGTAAGTAACAACAAATAGCAGTCTCTTGCCAATGTTTCGCTAATGAGGCGAATTCTCTCTCTCTCTCTCTCTCTCTCTCTCTCTCTCTCTCTCTCTCTCTCTCTCTCTCTCTCTTTAAATTGTAAGCGGCGGTAGCGTGCACAAAAGCAAGCCGTGCTGCGAGCGGCGACAGGCTGTAAACACGCACTATCAGAATGCGACAAATAATGCATGACACAGTACAGTAATGCATTTTCAGCTTAGAGTGACGTGAACACCTATAACAAAGAAAACGGCACCTATCAGATCGAAGCAAAATAAGCAATCAATTCCAACCAGATGGAGCACGTGAAAAAGGAAAGGTAGTCATATAAATACGGATGGAGCGCATGACGCATAGCAATGGCTACCTCGTAAAGCTTAACTGCTAAGCTTACGACTCGGACCAAACTACTGTCGCTGTATCGTCATTCATTCGACATAAATTGTGTCTCATACTACAATGGTTCAACCTTGTTTCGATGTGGAGGTGCTACCTAAAACTTTTCTCTCCCCTTGAATTTCGAGTCACAAATTTCAGGTGCGACTTAGAATTGGGAATTATTTTTTCCTTTATTTCGAGTCTCATTTTTCAGGTGTGGCTTAGATTCGAGTGCGGCTTAGATTCGAGTAAATACGGTAATGTAAATGTAAGCTAGGTGTGTGGCGAGAATTAAGCACATTTTGTAACGCCAGTTGTCACCTACAAAGTTCTGAGAAACTGATGTCAGGAGGTAGAATCCAGGTGGCAAGTGTAGTGAAACAGGAACCAAAGTCACAACTGTTGCATTATAAAGTGTGCTGTGCAACAGGATATTGTGTGTTACCAGCATACACACTCTGCCTATGCCCATTCATCCTGATAGGTGGTAATCATTCCAATGTAAAAGGCCAAACAATGTTTACATGACAGCAAGTACACGCAAGGGCCTTTTCACAAGTGGCTCTCCCTTTGTTAGTATATATTTTACCAGTTACAGAGTGGATGTAGGTGGTGGTAGGAGGGTGCATAGGTCAAGTTTATAGTGAGGACAGTCACATACATAGTAGCCATAGAGTAGGAAAATGGCTGCAGAAAGAGCATAAGGTCTGGCAATACATTGAAGATGCTGGGTGGGTGGGATGACTGACTAAAAGCTATTTCAGATGTCGTGGGCAAAATGTCATATAGAATGCACTGCATTTCAGGGCATGATTTTGTGAAGTCACAGCATTCCGGAATGAAATTTTCACACTGCAGTAGAGTGTGTGTTGATTTGAAACCTCCTGGCAGATTAAAATTGTGTGCTAGTCCGAATCTTGAACTAGGGAAATTTGCATTTTGTGGGCAAGTTTGGAAGGTAGGACACAAGGCACTGGCAAAAGTAAAGCTGTGAGGATGAGTTGTGATTGGGTAGCTCAGTCAGTAGAGCTTTTGCCTGCAAAATGCAGTCATACTGAGTTTGAGTCTTGGTCTCACACACAGTTTTAATCTGCCAGGAAATTTAATATCTGTGAATGCTCCACTGCAGAGTAAAAATTTAATTCTAGAGGCATTCCACAGGCTGTGGCTAACACATTTCTCCGCAACACCCTTTCTTCCAGGAGTGCTAGTCTTTTAAGTTTGTAGGAGAGCATCTGTGAAATTTGGAAGATAGGAGATGAGGTACTGGAAGAAGTAAAGCCGCGAGGACAGGTCATGAGTTGTGCTTGGGTAGCTCAGTGGCTGGGCACTTGACCATGAAAGCCAAAAGTCCCGAGTTTTGGTCTCGATTCAGCAAACAGTTTTAATCTGCCAGGCCGTTTCGGTCATAGCCTTGTCGAAGTAACTGATTAAAATGTTCAAGACCAGGATAGTGCTGAGTAACAAAGGTGTACTCCTAAACTCTTAAGTAGTTTTTTTGGAGTGATCAGCAGTACCACGATTGAATATGATGACCCAGGAAATCTCCACAATTCTATAACTCTTTCTTCTTCTCACCTTACATCACAAATTATGCACACCATTCATACTACTGTCCATTCGATCACTGTACTCATACAAAACCTATACAGATGGATTTTATATCCGAAATGATTATCACAGAGCACTGCTCAGTCATCCACAAGAAGTGTATGACTCACTCCATACAAAGTCCACAACAGACTGACTTTGGAGACTAAATGTTCTGGCTCCATAGATCAACTATGACTGCTTCAACTTGAACATTCTGGTGCAAAAGCTAATTTGCTACACCCTCTGCATCATCAGTGCTTCCTGTTTCACAGATAATTCAAAATTGATCTCAACAAGGGTGCAATTCTACATAATGTTTTACAATAGTAATTTCTTTGGGGTATTCCCATACATTTCTGTTATTACAAATTCAAGTTGGAAAAGAAACAGAATGAAAATTCAACTTCACAGTTACTAGTTAACTTGAAAATTACATTAAACAGTGTGTGCAAAAATTTTATATAAGTACATAGGAAAACATAAGAACAATTAGGTATATTTGTGTGTATTTAGGGGAGATGGGTTACAGTGTGTTATGTAACCAAGTAACTTAGTGCAAATAGTTCTCTGTCAAAGAGAACAGTACTTAAATCAGCACACAAATGATGCAGAAAGTCTTTTGTCCTGAAACAAAATGACTGTAATGTATAACAAGGAAAATAAAATACTTAAGTTGATAGCCAGTATTAATATCAAGGAGGTGGAGGTCCCATTTGTCAACTGTTAGATGTTCAATAAACGATATAGCAGGCAGTCCTAGGTTGTGAGGCCACAGCTTTCTTTTTCATGATATGTCTGGCTGGCAGGCAGGTTTGTTGGCCGGCCTAACTTACTGAACCACATGTTTTTTCTTGTGATTGAGAAGGAAAGTGTGGCTAAAGAGAATGTCTTTTACTTTCTTTTATCTAATATTACTGTTCTTAGGCAACATTATTTTGTGTTATATATTCTTTTCCCCTTCTCACAATGAGAATTTTGAATATGCTACATTTGTTCAGTTAACGCACAAAGACTTATGTCCTACTATTGCTGGCCGGTGTGGTCGAGCAGTTCTAGGTGCGACAGTCTGGAACCGTGCGAGTGCTATGGTCGCAGGTTCGAATCCTGCCTCGGGCATGGACGTGTGTGCTGTCCTTAGGTTAGTTATGTTTAAGTAGTTCTAAGTTCTAGGGGACTGACGACCTCAGAAGTTAAGTCCCATAGTGCTCAGAGCTATTTGAATAATTTTTGTCCTACTATTGGCTTCATAAAACTGTGATTAATAACATTTTCATTTTTCAGAGTGGTCTATTGGGTGTGTTTCAAAAATTAATAGCATCTAAAGCAAATGATCATGAGGGCTTTTTCTTGATGCAATCTTTAATTGAGCACCTGCCCACGTGAGTAAATTAGTTATATACATAGCTCTTTAGTATGTTGTGATTTTATGGGTGCTAATAGGTTTTCTCTTTACAGTGACGCATTGTCACCCTACATGAAACAAGTATTCGTCCTTTTGTTTCAAAGATTGTCGTCATCAAAAACCACCAAATTCATTAAGGGGCTTCTTGTATTTTTCTGCCTGTACTGTTTGCAGTATGGACCTGCAAGCCTTATAGGCATGATAGATGGCATACAACAGCAGTAAGTATTGTATGAATTGAAAATTCTTACAATTCTACTTTTTTGTGGCTTTAAACTACTAAGTGAGCTATTGTGTATAGATGATGAGTTCTTTATGTACTTCTGGAATTTTAATGTGTAAAATAGGCTGATAAGTATAGATCATGAGAAGTTGTGAGCTTTAGGATGTAATTTAATTACACGATGTGGAACAGTAATAGTCACTACACCCAGATGAATGATCTTGAACAAATTGTCAAGACTGGTAAAATGTTTGTGCACATTCTATGGGGTGCGATAATGAGATCATGAATTGTTATTCTTCCTTTCAGCTTATATACTGTTATTTTCATGACACAAGTGATTTTGAACTCAAGATCATCATGTTCTTTCCATCTTATTGTATTCTATTTGCTGCTCCCTATCTTTTTCTCATTACACTTCCATAGCTATATCTGAGTCCTTTCAGGATTGTTATTATTCTCATCTAAAAGATAAACGGCTCAGTTCTAAAAAAAAAAAAAAGAAGAAGAAGAGTTCAGAGTCTTGTTCCAGAAAACTTCTAAGGCAATTTCTTTGTGCTATCTCCCCCCCCCCCTTCCCCACCCTACCTACCCCCTTTACACACACACACACACACACACACACACACACACACACACACACACACACACAGAGAGAGAGAGAGAGAGAGAGAGAGAGAGAGAGAGAGAGAGAGAGAGAGAACAGGCCAGTTAACAAACTGTCTAGGCTTTTTGAAACACTTGTGCATCATATCCATGCTAATATTATATTACATCTACATGCATGACTACTCTGCAATTCACATTTAAGTGCTTGGCAGAGGGTTCATCGAACCACAATCATACTATCTCTCTACTATTCCACTCCCGAACAGCGAGCGGGAAAAACGAACACCTAAACCTTTCTGTTCGAGCTCTGATTTCTCTTATTTTATTTTGATGATCATTCCTACCTATGTAGGTTGGGCTCAACAAAATATTTTCGCATTCGGAAGAGAAAGTTGGTGACTGAAATTTCGTAAAAAGGTCTCGCCGCGACGAAAAACGTCTATGCTGTAATGACTTCCATCCCAACTCGTGTATCATATCTGCCACACTCTCTCCCCTATAACGCGATAATACAAAACGAGCTGCCCTTCTTTGCACCCTCTCGATGTCCTCCGTCAATCCCACCTGGTAAGGATCCCACACCGCGCAGCAATATTCTAACAGAGGACGAACGAGTGTAGTGTAAGCTGTCTCTTTAGTGGACTTGTTGCATCTTCTAAGTGTCCTGCCAATGAAACGCAACCTTTGGCTCGCCTTCCCGACAATATTATCTATGTGGTCCTTCCAACTGAAGTTGTTTGTAATTTTAACACCCAGGTACTTAGTTGAATTGACAGCCTTGAGAATTGTACTATTTATCGAGTAATCGAATTCCAACGGATTTCTTTTGGAACTCATGTGGATCATCTCACACTTTTCGTTATTTAGCGTCAACTGCCACCTGACACACCATACAGCAATCTTTTCTAAATCGCTTTGCAGCTGATACTGGTCTTCGGATGACCTTACTAGACGGTAAATTACAGCATCATCTGCGAACAACCTAAAAGAACTGCTCAGATTGTCACCCAGGTCATTTATATAGATCAGGAACAGTAGAGGTCCCAGGACGCTTCCTTGGGGAACACCTGATATCACTTCAGTTTCACTCGATGATTTGCCGTCTATTACTACGAACTGTGACCTTCCTGACAGGAAATCACGAATCCAGTCGCACAACTGAGACGATACCCCATAGCTCCGCAGCTTGATTAGAAGTCGCTTGTGAGGAACTGTGTCAAAAGCTTTCCGGAAATCTAGAAATACGGAATCAACTTGAGATCCCCTGTCGATAGCGGCCATTACTTCGTGCGAATAAAGAGCTAGCTGCGTTGCACAAGAGCGATGTTTTCTGAAGCCATGCTGATTACGTGTCAATAGATCGTTCCCTTCGAGGTGATTCATAATGTTTGAATACAGTATATGCTCCAAAACCCTACTGCAAACCGACGTCAATGATATAGGTCTGTAGTTAAATGGATTACTCCTACTACCCTTCTTGAACACTGGTGCGACCTGCGCAATTTTCCAATCTGTAGGTACAGATCTATCGGTGAGCGAGCGGTTGTATATGAGTGCTAAGTAGGGAGCTATAGTATCAGCGTAATCTGAAAGGAACCTAATCGGTATACAATCTGGACCTGAAGACTTGCCCGTATCAAGCGATTTGAGTTGCTTCGCAACCCCTAAGGTATCTACTTCTAAGAAACTCATGCTAGCAGATGTTCGTGTTTCAAATTCTGGAATATTCCATTCGTCTTCCCTGGTGAAGGAATTTCGGAAAACTGCGTTCAATAACTCCGCTTTAGCGGCGCAGTCGTCGATAACAGTACCATCGGCACTGCGCAGCGAAGGTATTGACTGCGTCTTGCCGCTTGTGTACTTTACATACGACCAGAATTTCTTCGGATTTTCTACCAAATTTCGAGACAATGTTTCGTTGTGGAACCTATTAAAGGCATCTCGCATTGAAGTACGTGCCAAATTTCGCGCGTCTGTAAATTTTAGCCCATCTTCAGGATTTCGCGTTCTTCTGAACTTCGCATGCTTTTTCCGTTGCCTCTGCAACAGCGTTCGGACCTTTTTTGTGTACCACGGGGGATCCGTTCCATCTCTTACCAATTTATGAGGTATGAATATCTCAATTGCTGTTGCTACTATATCTTTGAATTTGAGCCACATCTCGTCTACATTCGCATAGTCAGTTCGGAAGGAATGGAAATTGTCTTTTAGGAAGGCTTCTAGTGGTACTTTATCCGCTTTTTTAAATAAAATTATTTTGCGTTTGTTTCTGATGGATTTGGAAGAAATGGTATTGAGCCTAGCTACAATTATTACCTACAAATATTACCTGTTGAGTTGCAGACAAGCACAACAAAATGACTGTTACACATTATAGTTTTTGCCCAAAGTCTTCTCCAGCAAAGAAAATACACACAAGCAAGCAAACCTCATGCACACATGACTGCCACTACCAGGAACTCCGACCGGAATGCGACTGTCACATGAATAGCAATCTGGACTTACGGGAAGGGATGAAAGTGTACAGGTGGGGGGCGGGGAGGGGGGGGGGGAGCACTGTCTGGCAGGGATGCAGGCACTAGAGACTGCCAGGCAAACCATTGGGAGGTAGGGTGTTGGGGGAAAACCAGGAAGTGAAAAAGGAGAGGAATGGGGAAGGGGAAAGGACATGTGAATACATTGGCAGAGGTGGCACACAAGGAGGATGAGGCAATGTGAAAAGGGAGGTGGTGGTAGGACAACAGGGTGAAAACTGTTGAGTGGAAAGTGTGTGGACAGTAGATTGCCATAGGTTGTGGCTGGGATAATTCTGGATGTGGTGAGTGTGTTGTAAGGACATTTCCCATCTGCACAGTTCAGAAAAGCTGATGGTGAAGGGGAGGCTCCAGATGGCCCAGGTTTTGAGGCAGCTATTGAATCAAGCATGTACATTGGACCACCGGGTAGGCTAGTGGTCTACTTTGATCTTTGCCACCGTTTGGTGATGGCCATTCATACCGGTGGACAGAGGGTTGGTAGTCGTACCAGTATAAAAAGCTGTAAAAAGGTTGCAATGGCTGCTTTCACAAGTGGCCCAGGCTTTGATGGTGTAAGACAAGCCTGTGAAAGGACTAGAATAGGAAGTGCTGGTTGGGTGCATTGTGCAGGTCTTAAACCTGTGTCTTCCACAGGGATACGATCCCTGTGGCAAGGGGTTGGGATTGGGAGTGACATATGTAGGAAGTCCCTCATGTCAAAGCATGATGATAGATAATCAAAGCCCTGATGATGAAGGATGTGGTTCAGTTGTGAAATGGCATGGGAAATCTGTGAACTAGATCCAGGGGATAGTGACTGTCTGTGATGGCCTCGATCAAACCTTTAGAACAATGGTAAAGTGAGTTGTCATCACAACAGGTACGCTGCCCGTGGGTGGAAGGGCTGTATGGGAGGTATTTTTTGGTGTGGAAGGAATAGCAGCTGTCAAAATGGAGGTACTGTTGCTGATTGGTGTGTTTATGTGGACAGAGATGCAGTTAGAACCAGCAGGAGAGAGGAGGTGGTCAATGTCTAGAAAGGTTGCACTCTTGGTTGAGGGGGATCAGGTGAAGCGGATGGGAGAGAAGGTGTTGAATTTGTGAAGGAGTGAGGGTAGACTGTCTTGGCCCTGAGTGCAGATCATGAAAATATCGTCAATTAACCTGAACCAGACCAAAGGTTTGGGGTTTTGGGAACCCAGGAAGGTTTCCTCTAGATGGCCCATAAATAGGTTGGCACAGAAGAGTGCCATGCGGGTGCCCATGGCTGTGCTGCAGATTTGTTTGTATACTTTCCCAGCAAAGGAGAAGTAGTAATGTGTTAGGAAAAAGTTAATTAGCTGAATGAGGTAGTGGGTTTGGAGTCTGAAGGATGTAGGGAATGATAGTGTTCAGTTGCAGCCAGATCATTGGCATGAGGGATGTTGGTGTACAGGAAAGTGACATTAACAGTGACCAGTACCAATAAAATGTTGGGGATGGTGGAGAGTCAATGAAGGAAGTGGTTGGTATCTTTGATGTGGAAGGCTAGATTACAGGCAGTTGGTTGAAGATATCTGTCAATGAGAGCCAAAATCTTTTCAGTGGAAGCACAATAAACAGCTGCAATGGGGTGTCCAGAATTGCAGGGTTTGTGAATTTTTGAGAGCGTGTAGAAGGTGAGTGTGTGGGATGTTGTAGGAGCAAGAAGGAAAATGGATTCAAGGAGGTGGCACTGGGAAGGTCCTAAGACTTTAAGCAGAGATTGGAGATTATGTTGGACTGCTGGGATGAGATCACTCTGGCAGAATTTATAAATGGATGGGTCAGGTAGTTGGCAGGGGCCCTTCCGCAACTCATCAGGACAGTAGTGGAGCCTTTGACTGGTGCTGGGGGAATGATTAAGTCAGGATCTGTTTTGATACTGTATATGGCTGTCCTTTCCTGTGCGGAAAGGTTGGTGTCCTTAGGAAGGGACGTGGGGAAGGAGGCTGAGCCCAGGTTGGCGGTAAAGAAGGTGACCAGGGTGGTTAAGTGGAAGGGGGAAGGATCATGACTGGATGGTGGTATGAATTGGGAGAGGTAGAGGTTCAGTGTCGGAATGAGATTGGGTTTGGTTGGAGGGATTGGTGGTAAAGAAGTGGGTTCGGTTGGAGGGATTGGTGGTAAAGAAGTGTTTCCATTGCAGGGATTGGGAGAAGAGAGTAGGTTGTTGACAGTTACAACATGGTTAAATTTGGGTGGAAGGCTAAAGATGAAGCCTTTGGATAGAGTTGAAACTTCAGCCTAGTGTGCCACCTTCATAGACATTGACGTCTTCCTGTATTATGGCTACATCCACACCTCTGTCCACAATTCTACCAACCACCAACAGTACCACCAGTTTGACAGCTACCATCCCTCTCGCACCAGAAAGTCACTCCTGCACAGCCCTTCCACCCAGGGATGTTGTATGTTTAGTGACAAGAACTCCCTTTCCCAGTATTCTGTAGGTCTCACCAAGGCTCTCACAGACAGGCACTACCCCCTCTCCAAGCCACAAACAGATTTCCCATGGCATTTCCCCAACACACCAACAATCTTCTCACCACCTGCAAGAGCTAGCTACAAAAGAGTGCCCCTTTAATTATCCAGTGCTGCCCCAGACTACAATAACTGAACCACATCCTTCAGTCAGGGCTTTGATTATCTATCATTATGTCCTGAAATGAGGGAAATCCTACCAACACCCTTTCTCTCCTCCTAAAGTGGTATTCTATTGTCGACCCAACCTACACAACATCCTGGTCCATCCCTGTGCCACTCCCATTCATAACCCCTTGCCACAGGGATCATATCACTGTGGAAGACACAGGTGCAAGACTTGCACAATGTGCCCACCCGCGCCACTTCCTATTCCAATCCTATTACAGTATTATCTTACCCCATCAAAGGGTGGGCCACATGTGAGACCATTTGTGTTGTATACCAGCTCTCCTGCAACTATCGCGCAGCTTTATATATTGGTATGACTATCAGCCAGCTATCCACCAGGATGAGTAGTCATCTCCAAACTGTGGTCAAGATCCAACTGGACAAGACACTGCTGAACATTACTTGCTTGATTTCAATAACTGCATCACAACCACGACCATCTGTATTCTCCCCTCCACCTCCAGCTTCATTGAATTGCACAGATGAGAGTTATCCTTACAACACATTGTCTGCTCCCAAAGTTATCCAGGCCTCAACCTACAGTACAACAACCCACTGCCCCACATCCTTCACCCAACAGTTTCCACCTCCTTGTCCTGTCACCTTTTTCCCTTTCATATTCCCTCAACCTCTTTGTGCACCGCCCTCTGCCATTCTAGTTGAAGCTGCTGGCGTAGCGGTCACGTATGTGTGAGGTGTGCTTGCTTGTGTGAATGTGTTGTAATTAAGTCCAGTGAAGCAGAGGTGAGAATGGTGGTTAGTGCTGCAAAGAGTCTTCACCTGAACAAATAAATTTGACATGGAAAGGTTGACAACTGTCAAAATGTAAGTACTGTTGTTCATTAGTAGGTTTAATGTAAACAGAAGTAGATAGCTGAAGCCTGACCCGTGATGAGCATGAGATCAACACCAAGAAAAGTGGCATGGAATTTAGAATAGGACCACGTACGATACATTTAGTGATTCAAAAACTTCAGAGGGGCTTTCCTGGGATCCATAAACCTTCAGCTCCTGGTTTGGTTTATATTCGTCAATGACATCTTTGCTATATAAAACCATAGTGAGGCCGAACTGTTAAAATTTTATGAATTCTCCCAATTAAATTTCAGTTGGCACTTTTCCAGATCTCGTGTCACGATCCTTGATGTTGAACTCACCTCACCAAAGGTCAGCTACACACTTCTGTTGCTATTAAAACTACTAACAAACAACAGTACTTACATTTTGACTGTAGTTCTTCTTTCCATGTCAAATGTTCCCTCTTATACAGCATAGGCATTCGAGGCAAACAAATTTGTTCAGATCTAGACTCTTTACAAGAAGACACCACCTTTCTCACTATAGCCTTCTCTGGATGTACTTACCCAGCTATCCTAGTTCAAAAGCAGTCTTCCCAGGCTGTCACATCAAATCCTGGTACTGGTGGCCACTCCAAAAAACAGCTTAGGAGTACACCTTTGTCACTCAGTACTACCCTGATATTTAATGTGCTAGTCAGCTACTTTGATGAGGCTGTGACTTCCTAAAATCTTGCCTGAAATTTGGTCTATTCTGTATGACATTTTGCCCACTACACCTATTGCAGCATTTCCTTGTCATCCCCTCACCTCCCCCAAATCTCCACAATATCCTCGTCAGATCCTGTGCTTCTTCTGCACCCAATTTTTACCCTATGGCTCTTACTCTTGTGACTGTCCCCACTGTAAACTTAGCCTATGCATCCTCCTACCACCATGTGTACCATTCATTTAATTGGTGAAATGTACTCCATCAAAGGGAGAGCCAACTGTGGAACAACGCATGTGGTGTACCAGCATGTTATTTAAACATGGTCCTGCATTCTACATTGGTATGCTTACCACCAAGTTATCTTTTAGTATGAATGGATACAGACAGTGTGTGTGTACAGGCAACACACATTCCCCCGTTGCAGAGCATGCTCTACAACATGACATACATGATTTTGATGCCTGTAACACCACATGTGCCACCTGCTACTCCCCCCCCCCCCCCCCAATCTTCCCCTGACACCAGTTTTTCAGAACTCCACAGGTGAGAACTGGCATTACAACATGTTCTACCCTCCCCTCCTCTTCCCTTCTCCACACCCACCTGGCTTATATTTATATTAATAATGGACTTAGCTTTCCACTGTTATTAACTCTTGTGCGATATTTGGACAGTAATCTCTGTCTTTCTTTTTACTGTATCTTCCACATATAAGCTGTCGGGTTCTCATATCCCATTTTGTGCAATCCTCAACAGTCAGCCTTTCCTTCTCTTCCCATCTGGTAAGACTCTCCTGACCTGAGGTTTTGGGTGACTTAATAATAACTTTCCCCATTTCTTAAACCTTCACCAGTCCGTTTGCTTCATCCCCCTTCCTTCCTCCTTTCCTCTTCATCCCTTCTCCCAGGAGGAGCCACTGGCTTCGAAAGCTCTCCTGCCACCACTTGGTGAGCAGATCTTTTTCTCTATCCAATTATATTATGTTTTCAAAAAGTGATTTTTTTGTTGATGCATTCTGATATTATGATTGACATGTTGAATTGAAGTATTATTTTGTTTAACATGTCTTTATTAAATAATGCTGAAAGTCTATTGCAAGCAGAAATTCACCAGTTTTACCTTGTTTAAATGATCATAATAAAAAAAGAGAAAAGTATAATTCCTCTTCCGTGTTCATTCATTTTTGCCAAAAATGATACTAGATGCTGTGTTTTGTCATTGTTTTTCCATTTAATCAAATTTTAATACTCCTCATCAGTAAAATAAGTAGTTTTTTGATAGGTTTCTTCATGGGCATTTCTGGTTGGAGATGAGAAATTGCAGCACCTGTTGTACGTTGGACTTCTTCAGTTGTAATATACTGTATAGTATATTCTCTTAGTCTAATGAAATGGCCTCAGTCTCTGCTAACCTTTGTCTTGTGCCCTCCTCCATCCATGTCCCCAGGATGTCTACGCCATCTCCCCACCCACACACTCTTTACTCTAGTGAGCTCCATGTATTCATTAATGTATACCTACATGTTTTCTCTGTGGTCTCCATCTTATACTGCCTTATCTTGCTCAACCCTCTAACCTACGCATCTGCATCATTGTGTAATCCATGCAGATGTCCTTTGCCTACCCAGGACAAGCTTAATAGTGCCACATCCCTGTCCCATTCCCAAGTTATCTTGCCCTCTACAGCTGCCACCTCACCTTCCCTCCCCATCTCTCTGCTCCCTCCCCTTCTCTTCTCTTCTCTTCCCTTCCTTTACCTTTTAGGACACCTTTACAATAATTTTAGAGTTTGAAGTTTTGGTTTTTAAATTTATTTACCGTTAGCTTATAGTTTGATTTAAACTAATTTTCGGTTAAGATTTCATGATGTGTACATTATTTCCTTTAATCTTATCTGTCAGTATCACGCTAAATCATTTCCAGCAACACACACACACACACACACACACACACACACACACACACGCTAAATCATTTCCAGCAACACACACACACACACACACACACACACACACACACACACACACACACACACACACACACAGAAAAAACCTTGATTCACTTGCAGCCTTCCATTAGCGTGGCATGTAATTTGTTATTGAGTATTGCTGGCAGTCCATTTCACTTTCACTGGCTGCAGTGGTCCAGAATGGACACCGTGCATGTTGACAGCTGGCTTCCCATTGTCAGAGACTTAACTGATTACTGATAGGTGAATGCAATAGTGCCATCTAACAACTGTCAAATAACAACTATTTTTAATAAGAGTGTTGTAAAACACCAGATAACAAATAGTTTTAATCAGAGTGTAGTTGCAAAACACCTAAAGTTGTGGAGGGAGACCAAGACTTGTCTTCCGTAAGCCGGTTCAACTAGATGTAGATGTGGTAGTTACGTCAACATTGTTGAAACTGAGAAAGACTATCTCTTCATAGCTTCATTATATCTTATTTTAAATGATACGAACACTTTCTAATACAGACATGTCCATGCTGCAATGTATGTAATGTTCTGTCATGAATCATTTCAGCAAAATCTGACACTCAATAATTAAAACATATAAAAAGTGAATGATAATGAAACACATTTGTAGGACTTCTTGTGTGTCCTTTAGAACATCCTTGTGTGTAGTTATACTTCATTAATTTTATACTTTGATTGCAGAATGTTTGGCATGGTGATAGAACGCCTTTTTATTCCTGATCTTCAAAAAATCTCTGGAAATGTTGAAAGGAAAATTGCAGCAGTGGGTGTTACAAAACTCTTGTGTGAAAGTCCAGAACTTGTTAATGGACCTTATTCACAGTTTTGGTAAGTATTCCATGAAATTGATGTCAACTCTATTGATTGATTTACATATATAGACTGTTGTGGACATATGGAATGGCAGAAAGGGATGAAAGAGAAAGCTGCCTGGTAGAATTTTGCAGAGAGCATAATTTAGTCATCACTAACACTTGGTTTACGATCATGAAAGGAGATTGTATGTGTGGAAGAGACCTGAGGACACCTTAAGATTATATGATGATAAGGCAGAGATTTTGAAAGCAGATTTTAAATTGTAAGACATTTCTAGGGGCTGATGTCGACACTGACCACAATTTATTGGCTAAGAACTGTAGATTTAAACTAAAGAAATTGCAAAAAGATGGGAAATTAAGGATATGGGACCTGGATAAGTTGAAAGGATCAGAGTTTGTTAACATAAAACAATGGAAAATCCAGGATGGAATGTAACAATATTATGAAAAGGAAAGTTGCTATTCACCATATAGTGGAGGTGCTGTGTTGCAGTTAGGCACAAAAAAAGACTGTCACAAATAAAGCTTTCGGCCATTAAGGCCTTTGTTGACGACATTCACACACACACACACACACACACACACACACACACACACACACTCACTCTGCAGGCAACCGAAATCACACTGTGAGCAGCAGCATCAGTGCATGATGGGAGCGGCGGCGACTGGGTGGGGGTAAGGAGGAGGCTGGAATGTGAATTGGGAGGTGGAGGGATAGTGTGGTGGTGGTGGTGGTGGTGGTGGTGGTGGTGGTGGTGGCAGACAGTGTAGTGCTGTAGGTTAGATGGAGGGCAGGGGAGAGATGGGGAGGGGCACGAAGTAGCAGAAAATGAGTGAAGTAAAAAGACTGAGTGTAATGGTGGAATGACGGCTGCAATGTGCTGGAATGGGAACAGGGAAGGGGCTGGGTGGGTGAGAACATTGACTAATGCAGGTTGAGGGCTTTGATTCCCTCTCATTTGGCCTGAGATGAGGGGCATCGTCCCCAAATTCATATCCACATCTCCCAAAATTATGTTCTACTGCACACCCTATCTGCAGAATATCACTGTCCATCCATATTTCAGCCCTGCTCCCAATCCTGCATCCCCTAGGTCATTCTCTCGCAGTCAGCTCAGGTCCAAGATCTGCCCATACATCCACCCACCATGTCTTACCACAGTCCACTCACAGGTATTTCTTACCCTGTAAAAGGCAAGGCTGTATGTGAAAGCAGCCATGTTTTGTATCAGCTGTACTTCAGTTACTGTATGGCATTCTGCTTGGGCATAACAAATAACCAAGTCCTCCCTCTCTCTACCTCTAATACACTCTACCCATTGAACTCCATTCATATTGTTTTGCAGCCAGTGAATCATCTGTCGAAAGACCTGCCTCACATTATCCCACTACCCCCTTCTCACAACCATTTGCCCTGGCAGCAGCCATGGTAATCAGCAGTTTCGCCGTGGCCACAGGCATGTGCATTTGGATATCTGTGTGGTTGAGTGAATGTATGTGCATACTTTACTGGAGAAAGAGCAAGAACTCAAAAGCTAATAAAATACTGTTTCTGTTGCGTTTTTCTATGCACCACACATCACTCAGCTATAGATCACTCTGTAAGATATAAACAGATTATACAACAGTGTCCACCTGTGTCTGTGTACCATTCAGTTTAACAGAGGAAGTAGACAGTGTTTTCTTCCTCCAGATTACCAACTTTGCAGCTGATTTAGTTGATTAAATTCAACTGGCAATTTGATGAATAGCATTAAGCAGTGTGATGATTGTTAATTGTCAATATTGTATACAGATTACTTTTCTATGACTTGCGTGTATCCAGTTAATGAACTACCTTAATTCATTCCACATCCTCGAAGGATCTCCTTCTTGATGGAATCTAAAGAATGTGTTGAATGAAGAAATGCTACAGTCAATTTTAGTTTCAAATTTAGTTACTAGATGATCTAGTCACTGATATTTCTATCTCTCAGGATCAACATCACTTTGGCCCATGTCTGAATCTTTCAGGGCCCATTAACACTTTTTGCATTTTGCACTCACATATCTTGAATTTATAGTATGCATATCATGAAACTCGGAACATTACAGTATCCAGATATAGTTCTGCTGATATTGTACTTTAATGCTTCTATATACAACATGCTTAATGAGATTCAATACTTTACACTACATAAAAGTCCATATTTAAAAATCCAACAGATGAAAGAAAAAAGTAATTTTCATGTACCGCAGAACGAGAGAGTCTAACAATGGGTTCATGGTGTGCTCGCTTGTAAATGTTAGTAAGAAATGCTTCATAGTCTGAGGCAAGTTCATCTTAGGAGCCAAAAAATGCACACTAACAGGTTTGAGGATGAGAACCTAGGTGGGAGTAATCATTTCTGCATTAAGAAACCCCTAAAGGCAGCTGTATGGATTCTGGCAGGCTGTTTAGTGGCACCCACAGTCAGCTGGGAGACCGGTGGCCTGGTGAATAAAATATACCATACACACCCATTTGAGACTGGACTGGCAAACAACTCAAGATCCTTTGTAATTGTGTTCCTCAGTGATGAAGTAATGCTTGTAGTTGTTCCTTAACCTTTTGAATTCCATCTGTCCTCAAGTTATTAATTTTCTATAGTTAGCACTGTTCATGAACACATCTCGATTTTTTTACCATCAGTCGAGTATCAGCACTTTTCTTCCTAATTCGATTGTGGTACTCAGATGACTTCATTTTCCATAGGCATTCACTTTGGTATCTGCTGATAAACTCCTCCAGACATTGATTTTCTTGTAGAACAAATGGAATGGCCGCACCAGGAACACTGACTCAGTGGTGTATACAGTATTCATAATTACAATTAATAAAATATTCTGGTCTATTATGCTGTAGATGAATGGATTTAACATTTAAATAAATTGTCTCGTACCCATCTGCGTAGGACATATTAAAGGGGGACGTAGATTTTTTGAGTGTCTGATTCACACCTTGGCTCCACTGTCTGCAACAAAATTCTGTACACATGCAGTTTTGTGCAGTGGTGTGATGTCACGTCTTTAATACCCGAGTGTGTATAGCCGTTGTTGAGTGCCGTCTTCTTCTACTTCTATGACCCAATAGTGGAAGATGCTACACATCATCTTCAGCACTAGAATCCAGATGTCATTTAGTTTCACTCTCTCCTCCTTCCTATTGAAATTCCTGGGGTATTTTACAATCTCTGTGGCCCTCCTGTACAAGAGTTGGTCTGTCAGTATCCCCTTTCTGCAATTGCCCTTGTGCTCTTCTAATCGTTTTTGACCATTCTTTTTATAGTACCTTCATACACCTCCTCGCAGCTACGTGGAATCTGATAAATTTCTGTTTTTTTCAGCGGTTGGCGAGCATCCTTAGTCCCCCCTCCCTCTCTCTCTCTCTCTCTCTCTCTCTCTCTCTCTCTCTCTCTCTCTCTCTCTCTGTGTGTGTGTGTATGTGTGTGTGTGTGTGGGGGGGGGGGGGGGGGAGGACAACGCATGCACCCTTGTCAAATTGATATTTGCAGCTGCTAATATATAAGCAGGTCTTCGGCAAAAGGCAGTGAGCCAGTGACAAGAGCTGCTTTGTAACTCTGCGACATTAGCGCGTAGAGTACCTAGAACCTGTTTGCCCTCCTTGAGATACAGGATGGCAATGTATTGTTCCAATTTCAGACTTAGCTGTGGGCTTTACATCAGTGGCGGCCATTATATGCTACTTGCTAGACATTCTTCAATAACAGACTGCCCCATTGGATTCAAATACAATGTGCTAGTATTCATGTACACAAAATGTCTATCTGTTGAAACTTCCTTGCAGATTAAAAATTTTTGCCAGACCAAGACTCAAACTCATGACCTTTGCCTTTCCCAGGCAACTGAGCTACCCAAGCATGAATCACAACCCGTTATCGCAGTTTTACTTCCTCCAGTACTTCCCCTCCTACCCTATGGTCTTAAATTATGAGGACAGGTCGTGAGTCATGCTTAGGTAGCCCACTTTGTAGAGCACTTGCCTGCAGAAGGCCAATGCTCTAAGTTCAAGCCCCAGTTCAGCACACAGTTTTAATCTGACAGGAAGTTTCGTATCAGTGCACTCTCCACTCCAGATTGAAAATTCATTCAGTCTATGTGGTGTTTAACAGCACAGCAGTATTGCTGTATGAAAGGGTGCCCATATTTATTTAACACAGAGTTTGTCCTTTGGTTAGTGGTAGTTCATTTTTAAAAGTTTCACTATTCGCAATTTGAGAAGGCAGTATTTATACATTTCCCCCGAATAATCCTGTGCAATAGTTGACAATTTTGGAAGATTATAGTTTTACTTTAAAGTTTAAACTTCTTCTTTTTGGCAACATGATGTCAGTTGTTATTTCCATTTTCTCATTGACTTCATTGACTTTTGTTATGGCTGAAGGAATTTTATTTGCTGTGTGTTCATAATTCTGGCCTTTGGACAACACATGGTGAAATACTTTCTCCCTCCTACCCCTGATTCAATTGATTGTTTTATGGATCTCTTCTTTCATGAAATTTGTGCAGTATTTATGCTGGCTGGAGATTTTGCTGCTCTTATCCTATTCCACTGATGAACAGCATCTGAATTCACTGTAGTGGAAAGATATAAGCTAGGCTAGCTTATGACTCCAGTTTTTGTGCAGTAATGACCCGTAACTCATATAGACACCACATCATGCAGAGGTCAAAAGTCATTTTATAGTGCAATTTAGTGTGTACTAATGATGATTTTTTTGTTTTAAAACTCAACGTTTCACAGGGTTCCTCTCCTGCAAGCTCTCATTGGTCTGTTTGAGCTGCCTGAAGATGAATCCCTTCTTCCTGACGACCATTTCATTGAAGTAGAAGATACTCCTGGATATCAGCCAGTATTTTCACAGCTGTTGTTTGCAAACAAGAGAGACAGTGATCCTCTCCAAGGTAAATTATTAATGTTGATGTGAACAGAACAAACCTTATGTACACAGGGGAACACATCTTCTCCATAGTTATGCTTTTATTTTCTCTGTTGTTTTTCCACAGGTGTTGCGGATGTCAGGTTACATCTTGCGCAGAGTTTATCAAAGTTGTCTGTTGCATATCCTGGCCGCCTTCAGCCTATGTTGGGAGGCATCAGTGAACCACATAGAGTGCACTTGAAGACATACCTTGATGCAGCAAAAGTTGAAATTTCCTAGTATCTTAACACAACTGTTCTGTTAATGTTTCACATTGAAATGCTGTATACATTATATGTTTTTTGTATAATAATACATGTAAAACTAGAATTTTAAACGATCTTTTAATAATACAGTAATCAGCTGTATACTACAACTGTCTACCACATACAGAAACATGCTGCTGGATCACTGAAGAGGGACATATAGGAAGATAGCCAAAATTAGAGTTGTGTGAGATGAGTGTTGCAACTGAAACAGAATGTTATTGGTGTCTCAGCATAGTGCAAATAGATGTGGAATATGGAACATTATACAGAGAAGCAACTTCTATGAAAATATGTGATATTTTGATTGTGTAACAACTTAACAAATACTGTAGAATACAGGTTGAATGTACAGATAGGCTGATATTTTTTGAACTGGAAGATGAATGCAGTGCAACATCTACAATTATGTGTTCTGTGTTTGTGTGTCACAAATTGTTAATCATCTTGTAACTGTTCAAGATTGCATACATGATTTAAGATAAAAGTGCTTTCTTACCAAACGTACAGTCATTAAAATTATAAAATGCTGTTATTGAAAGCATATTTTTGTGTCTGATGCAGTTCGGTGCAGCTGAATAAACACATTCGAAAACTGATATGCTCCTGTTGGTATCATGGTCATTCTGAAAGTTTTGAGAACGAAATGACAATTGGTTGCTCACAAAAGACTTACCTTGATGAATTCATAGTGCTTAAAAGTTATAGTTGCGCATGTCTCCTTGAAAAATCATGTATTGTAAGCTAAAAAGTGTGCATCCTTTGGGATGTTGGTGAGGTATGCTTCATAGGCGTATACAGCTACTTAATAAGATTTGAGACAGTGCTTAGGAAGACATACGGGAGCAGACCAGTGATTACTTTGGATTACTCAAAAGTGAGTATAGTGTGTTGTCCACTTGTACCAGAGGGTGTGTTCTCCTTTCTTTTTCCTATGGTCAGTGCTATTTTCAATGGATGATCACTATTGAGGAGCCCCAAATGTACGACTGCTGTTTCACTCTGCATCATATTGGGACTGCAGTTTTTCTGGTAACCAGTTGTTCTGTTGATTAAAGTTTCTAACTTGTCTAAATTAATCAAGTGGCTCCTTTAGTGTGGGGTTCGACTGTGTGCTGTTCTGCAATCCATGTCAATATGAAGATATCCAGGTAATGTCTTAAAAGATGGTTGCTGATTCAGTCCTGTGAGTACATTGAACCCAACACAAACGTGATGATTGGTCAGCAGCCATAGCTCTCGTACACTGGTGCTGTTCCACTGTTGGAAGGAGGTCCAACTTATGTATTAGATATCTTATTACTATTACTATTACTTATTAGGATATTCTGATATATTAACAGCCATCATCATTTTTCTTAATCATACTTTAGCTACCCCCCCCCCCCCCCCCCTCCTCCCCCATGAACCATGGACCTTGCCGTTGGTGGGGAGCTTGCGTGCCTCAGCGATACAGATAGCCGTACTGTAGGTGCAACCACAATGGAGGGGTATCTGTTGAGAGGCCAGACAAACTTGTGGTTCCTGAAGAGGGGCAGCAGCCTTTTCAGTAGTTGCAGGGGCAACAGTCTGGATGATTGACTGATCTGGCCCTGTAACACTAACCAAAACGGCCTTGCTGTTGTGGTACTGTGAACGGCTGAAAGCAAGGGGAAACTACAGCCGTAATTTTTCCCGAGGGCATGCAGCTTTACTGTATAATTAAATGATGATGGCGTCCTCTTGGGTAAAATAGTCCATCATTCGGATCTCCGGGCGGGGACTATCAAGATGACATTGTTATCAGGAGAAAGAAAACTGGCGTTCTACGGAACAGAGCGTGGAATGTCAGCTCCCTTAATTGGGCAGGTAGGTTAGAAAATTTAAAAAGGGAAATGGATAGGTTAAAGTTAGATATAGTCGGAATTAGTGAAGTTCGGTGGCAGGAGGAACAAGACATTTGGTCAGGTGAATACAGGGTTATAAATACAAAATCAAATAGGGGTAATGCAGGAGTAGGTTTAATAATGAATAAAAAAATAGGAGTGTGGGTAAGCTACTACAAACAGCATAGTGAACGCTTTATTGTGGCCAAGGTAGACACAAAGCCCATGGCTACTACAGTAGTACAAGTTTCTTTGCCAACTAGCTGTGCAGATGATGAAGAAATTGATGAAGTGTATGATGCAGTAAAAGAAATTATTCAGGTAGTGAAGGGAGACGAAAATTTAATAGTCATGGGAGACTGGAATTCAACAGTAGGCAAAGGAAGAGAAGGAAACGTAGTAGGTGAATATGGATTGGGGCTAAGAAATGAAAGAGGAAGCCACCTGGTAGAATTTTGCACAGAGCATAACTTAATCGTAGCTAACACTTGCTTTAAGAATCATGAAAGGAGGTTGTATACATGGAAGAAGCTGGGAGATACTGACAGGTTTCAGATAGATTATATAATGGTAAGACAGAGATTTAGGACCCAGATTTTACATTGTAAGACATTTCCAGGGGCAGATGTGGACTCTGACCACAATCTATTGGTTATGACCTGTAGATTCAAACCGAAGAAACTGCAAAAAGGTGGGAATTTAAGGAGATGGGACCTGGATAAACTGAAAGAACCAGAGGTTGTACAGAGTTTCAGGAAGAGCATAAGGGAACAATTGACCGGAATGGGGGAATGAAATACAGTAGAAGAAGAATGGGTAGCCTTGAGGAATGAAATAGTGAAGGTAGCAGAGGATCAAGTAGGTAAAAAGACGAGAGCTAGTAGAAATCCTTGGGTAACAGAAGAAATACTGAATTTAATTGATGAAAGAAGAAAATATAAAAATGCAGTAAATGAAACAGGCAAAAAGGAATACAAACGTCTCAAAAATGAGATCGACAGGAAGTGCAAAATGGCCAAGCAGAGATGGCTAGAGGACAAATGTAAGGATGTAGAGACTTATCTCACTAAGGGTAAGACAGATACTGCCTACAGGAAAATTAAAGAGACCTTTGGAAAAAAGAGAACCACTTGCATGAATATCAAGAGCTCAGATGGAAACCCAGTTCTAAGCAAAGAAGGGAAAGCAGAAAGGTGGAAGGAGTATATAGAGGGCCTATACAGGGGCAATGTTCTTGCGGACAATATTATGGAAATGGAAGAGGATGTAGATGGAGATGAAATGGGAGATATGATACGTCGTGAAGAGTTTGACAGAGTACTGAAAGACCTAAGTCGAAACAAGGCCCCGGGAGTAGACAACAGTCCATTAGAACTACTGATGGCCAGTCCTGACATAACTCTACCATCTGGTGAGCAAGATGTATGAGAAGGCAAAATTCTGTCAGACATCAAGAAGAATATAATAATTCCAATTCCAAAGAACGCAGGTGTTGACAGATGTGAAAATTACCGAACTATCAGTTTAATAAGTCACAGCTGCAAAATACTAATGCGGATTCTTTACAGACGAATGGAAAAACTGGTAAAAACCAACCTTGGAGAAGATCAGTTTGGAGTCTGTAGAAATACCGGAACACGTGAGGCAATACTGACCTTACGACTTAGCTAGATTAAGGAAATGCAAACCTATGTTTCTAGCATTTGTAGACTTAGAGAAAGCTTTTGACAATGTTGACTGGAATACTCTCTTTCAAATTCTGAAGGCAGCAGGGGTAAAATACAGGGAGCGAAAGACTATTTACAATTTGTACAGAAATCAGATGGCAGTTATAAGAGTCGAGGGACATGAAAGGGAAGCAATGGTTGGGAAAGGATTGAGACAGAGTTGTAGCCTCTCCCCGATGTTATTCAGTCTGTATATTGAGCAAGCAGTGAAGGAAATAAAAGAAAAATTCGGAGTAGGTATTATAATCCATGGAGAAGTAATAAAAACTTTGAGGTTCACCGATGACATTGTAATTCTGTCAGAGACAGCAAAGGACTTGGAAGAGGAGTTGAATGGAATGGACAGTGTCTTGAAAGGAGGATATAAGATGAACATCAACAAAAGCAATACGAGGATAATGGAATGTAGTCGAATTAAGTCGGGTGATGTTGAGAGAATTAGATTAGGAAATGAGACACTTAAAGTAGTAAAGAAGTTTTGCTATTTGGGGAGCAAAATAACTGATGATGGTCGGAGTAGAGAGGATGTAAAATGTAGACTGGCAATGGCGAGGAAAGCGTTTCTGAAGAAGAGAAATTTGTTAACATTGAGTATTGATTTAAGTGTCAGGAAGTCATTTCTGAAAGTATTTGTATGGAGTGTGGCCATGTATGGAAGTGAAACATGGACGATAAATTGTTCAGACAAGAAGAGAATAGAAGCTTTCAAAATGTGGTGCTACAAAAGAATGCTGAAGATTAGATGGGTAGATCACATAACTAATGAGGAGGTATTGAATAGAATTTGGGAGAAGAGGAGTTTGTGGCACAAGTTGACTAGAAGAAGGGATCAGTTGGTAGGACATGTTCTGAGGCATCAAGGGATCACCAATTTAGTGCTGGAGGGCAGCGTGGAGGGTAAAAATCGTAGAGGGAGACCAAGAGATGAATACACTAAGCAGATTCAGAAGGATGTAGGTTGCAGTAGGTACTGGGAGATGAAGAGGCTTGCACAGGATAGAGTAGCTTGGAGAGCTGAATCGAACCAGTCTCAGGACCGAAGACAACAACAACAACAACAACAACTACTACTACTACTACTACTACTACTGCTACTACTACTTTAGCTAAGTAATTTTTTACTACTACTACTTTAGCTAAGTAATTTTTATTTAAAAAATGGTATTCAGTCAGTCTCTGTAAACACACCGTGAAAATGGATGACATTGCTTCCTGCTTTGTAGTGAAACAGGCACGCGGAACACTTTTAATGGTGAGAAATAAGTTGTTCTTAATGTTTTTCACAAGATTACAGAGAAAAACCAGATTTGACATTTTTCGAGAAACAGTATGTTAAAAATACAAGGGAAGGTATTGTATTTATATGCGTGGTATAAAAGGTAGCATCATAGAATGACAGTCATGTATGCGTTTCTAAACACGTTATTGTTAGTAATTTTGTTTGTTCAGTTTGAATACCTAAATCATTTAAATATGAAATTCATCAGATATAGGTTAATTAGAGCATACTTACCATTATTTTTTTCTTAAAAGAATGTCTTCTAGTTTCTAATTGCATACCGCATGCAAAATTCTGTATTTCATTGCAAATATACATTCTTAGGTATCGATATTTCATAGAAGATTGTTAGAGATTGTCAAAGTTAAGAAAATTTTTGGAGACAAATCAAATATCAAATACCATTTATTTCAATATGCTCATCGTTTTGTAGGACAGCTTTGGTCACACAAGAGCCAGAATGATAAGCGTCATATAAAAATGGAAAACAATTTTCATGGTGTTGAGCACACTATAGAAATGTTGCAGTTTTTCAGTTGTCACTGTAAAACTGCAGTCTGAACCCAATAGAATTGATTTGGAGTCAGCTTAAGAAATTTGTTGTGAGAAATAACAAGACATTTAAGCTGCTAAATGTACTCGAACTAATGCAAGAAGCTGTGACATCTCTCTGCCGAATAATGGTGAAATGCAGAGCAGCACATCATAAAAGAGGAGGAGGAAATGTGGATTTTTAGAGCTTGGGATTTTGTTGCTGATCGTCTTGTTATCAATGCAGCAGTACTGAAATGTATTGTATCGTTTGGAATCAGTATGGAAGGAGTTTGGAGATACCAGACGACTGACTGTCACACCTTCAGTGGCTTCAATATTTAACTTCATGGGAAGTCAGCAGTGAGCTTTTATGCCACAGAAAGCTAATGCAGAAAGATTACCCTTGTTAAAGTCAGGAATTTTTGTCAGTCTTGTGTTTAATTACAAGACTATGTTAGCTTAGATTGTTAGCTAAGATCTCAAGTTTTCCATATGGTCACCTAATAAGTGTATCGCCTGAGTTTTGCCATATATCATTCCCTTCTGTTAAAAAATTATATGACATTCAAAGCTATATTGTTCTTTGCTTGTCTGTTTTTACACCTTAACTGCAATTGCTTACAGCACTGCAGGTTAGTTGGATCACTTTCCTGGCCAGTGCCGTCCAAGTTAAATGCACTGCTAAAGCTGTACACATAATGCATAGAATAAAACATATCCTCATTATCGTATTTGACTGGGCGTGAGACAGCTTGGCGTCCACTTCACGTGAAACAAAGTCCAATGAGGTTTCAACGCAGGAGAATATATAGTTTAATGCTTACATGAGGTTTATTCTTACAATGAAAGGAGTATAGTGCCTGCCATTGTTCATTCTGTGAATGTGAAACAGCCTTAAGTAATGGCTCTTGTTGGGAGCCAAGCCTACATTAGTATTGAAGGAATTTCTTTCGTATCCAAATTTGTTGAACCAACAAAAGACTCCTCACTTACAGGAAATCCATAATATTTTTTCTGGATTATAGAACATATGAATTTAAGTGTAATAAGAGATATGGAGAGATGCCTGGAAACTAACATTCTTCTAAGAACTGGAATTGAGTCCTTACATCTCTCTTTGTGACTTAAGGAAGCCAACCTGGGTAGATCCCAGTGCCCAATTCAGGTGTTCATATCACCCACTAGGTAACAATCTTGATGGCTCACTTCATAGAGAACAAATATGGATGAGCTGTTCACCAACCAACACAAAAGATATTATGAGGAGTCATAGTTTGCTACCCACTGAACTAAATATATCAAGGGTAATACTGAGACTGACTAATAGCTGACAAGTGACCAGTATGCAAACTTGTCATGTGGATCCCAAGCACTGATGTTTAGAAGCACTGGGAACTGAGTTGGGACTGCCATGAAACTAGCTCTGTTGAGGTTTACCTATGTTCATGTCTGTCATGAAACACTTCAGAGCATGGAATGCTAGTAAACCAAGAGTAAAGGTGTTCAAGACTACTGCTGCATCAGAGTTCCTAGATTGTATGTGCTGCGGCCCAGATGGAAGAAAGTTGAGAGTAGTGGACTGATGAAACTCGAACAATTGCATCAGGCTGTGGCATATGCCCAGTTATTCTTTTGCCTGCACCTTCCTAAATGTAGAGTAATGTGGACTCGAACCTGGTACCGTGCCATTTGCCAGGAATGCTCTTATTGACAGAGCTGTCCACCCACATCTCTCATCCATCCCACACAGCTTCAGTTATGCCAGTACTTCAATTGTATTTTGCAAACTTCTCAAACTCTCCTATGTAAATTACTTGACTAGAACTCTTTGGAAGAAAGGGCATTACAGAGAAAAGGCCTTGCTACTGCCTAGAGCAGCGGTTGTCAAACTTTTTTTATTTAAAAGCCAATATAGACATTGTAGGGCTACACCTTGGGTTGCAGAGGAATTGAATTTTCACCAAACCAGGGTCATTAATAGAAGCTTGCTGCTTATACATTTTGAATCTGCATAGTATAAGTTAACAAGCCACATACTTTTAAGTGAAAAAATAACATATTGGAAACAAAACATTTTTCTGAAGTTTTACATAGTGACCAGTTTTCCATACCTAAGCAGGTACTGTGGCCAGTGGCATAGCAACAGGGCCCCATGTTTGTTTCTCTGATTTCTGGTCTCATTTGCTAGACATCTTGTTACTGTAGTGTCTGAAAGTATGCCAAATGGCCGCAACACACTGTTTTCATTCAGATTTTTGCATTAGGTCAAAAGTAACAGAACAGAAATGGTTTTAAATAATTTACCTTAATTGAAAATTGTCACAAAAGGTTAGAACAAAGGATGTTAACTTCATATATAAAAGGATTTAGAAGTAACCTGTTGTGTTACGCATGTTGTTTGGTAGGAAATAACTTAGTATCACAAACATCCTAGCCACTTTTCCTGACGAGTGTGTGGCCACTTTTCCTGATTGGACACCATGTCTTCATGTTGTTTGGTAGGAAATAACTTAGTATCACAAACATCCTAGCCACTTTTCCTGACGAGTGTGTGGCCACTTTTCCTGATTGGACACCATGTCTCAAAGGGATTGACAGAAGAAACTATCAAACTGAAATAAATAACAAGGAACTACATTTGTAGGCCAAAGACATTGTTTAAACATTGATGTTGTAAATAATTATTACTCTCTGTGCAAGTGATGTTATAGGAATATTTAAAATCATCAGGTGATTGAAAACCAGTAAAGCTGTTAATAAAAAGTAACGGAACAAATTTCCTCAGTCTGCCTGACAACAATGGTGATGTATATTACAATTACTCTGACCATCCTTGGTAGACTGTAACACTGTTCAACGCAAAAAGATGCAGTGGCCATTTTTCGCATCTTGGTCACTTAACTACAGTTTCATCTTCTGACCTTACTATTAACTGGTAACCTGTATAAATTAATATGTAATATTAATTAATAACACTAACTGCAATATGAGACATGATCACAGATGTTCACTAAATGTTCTGAATGTTCTATTACTCATAGAATTGTAATGCAACCTCTGTAATTTGTTTTCATACTGCTGCAAACATGTACCACATTTGAAGATGTGTACTCATGAATGATGTTACTTCCATTTGACATTTATACTATAGCAGCTTTTTGATGCTAGTGTAGCACATACTCGTCAGCATTGGGAGATGAACAATAAAATGTTTCTCCTCTTACTTCTATTAACCCCATAGTGAGTGGTATGCTACATACTCCTCTGTCCGTGAGATAAACAGTAAACTTTACTTAGATCATGGCTGAATTCACAAACGTCAGTTAAAATTAAGCACATATTAAAATATTTCAGCCCCTGTAATTATTATTTTTTTGTTAGCGAGTGAGAAAAGTTCTCTTAAGAAGCCCTTAATGTTAGCTGGCATTTCTGGATTCTGCTGTTAGTTGCTAGAAGTATATTATTATAAAATATGGCTAAATACCATGGACCACACAAACACTTGATTGTGCCACATCTTGTGGGTTAGGGAATTGTTTCCAGAATGAATCTTTCACACTACAGTGGACTGCATGCTGTTTTGAAAATTCAGGGAAAGACTGTGTGCAGGATCAGGGCTTTGAAGTGAATCTGTGAGGGAGGTTTGTATGTCATTCCTGGATACTCGGTCAGTAAGAGCATCTCTCTTGAAAGGTAAGGTTTCAGGATTAAGTCCTGGTCTAGGTCGACAGTTTTTATTTTCCAGGAAGTTTCAAACAGCTCACGCACTGCTGCAGAGTGAAGGAGTTATTCTAGCAACATGGAGCTTAAGAAACAAACTCTGTGTACCAATAATTATCATCTCAAAAAAGTAGGTTTTTTTTGTTCACAGGAATGTGTCTGCAGTGCAGGTATTTTATTGTGTACCTGGATGGCAGACTTGTAAGTGCAAACAAAAAAGTATTTATGTATCTATTTTTTTCAAGATGATAATTAAACTTTGACTAGCCCAGTATAAAGTGCCTACAAATTGCATAACTGTTGGAGTATTGGAAGAGATCTTTCGGAGTACAGTAAGACTATTGGAACAATGCTAAAAGATGAACAGATAGATGTAAAATCAAGACAAATCAAGGGAATTTGATAGCAGATGAATTGTGTGGCCATTGCTTGAATTCTCAGCTGGAATTAGTATCATGTGTGACGTGAGTTTAGCATTGTGAACTCTGTTTCTGTTCAACAAAGTTGATGGAGCACAGTAAGCCCTGTTCTTGGTGTGTAAGTTGAAACTGTGTATCTCGAGCTTCATTGATTTAGTTTTACAGGAACCAGCATAATGTATTTTGTTAATTGCGTAAATCATGGCAGGAACAATAGTTTCAGTTATGTTAAAGATTTATTGTGGCTTCTTTCTCCATATATATCTCAGTATCATTAAAGTTGGAACTTAAGTGCTGACATTGTACAGTTCTATAACATTTGCACGCTGTCAACAATCAACATAATTATAATTCTTACATATCAATTTCTTTATGCAGATTACAGATAATTGCTCAGATTTATGAGTTAAATGTATGACAAATGTTGGTAACTTTAACATGATATCTCTTATTCTTCATAATGATCACAATCTCTAGAATTATAATTTAGCATTCTTGGTTTCAACTGCCCTAGGAACTTCACTTTTGTGGTGGTGATTGATACTCATAAAGACAACATTGTCTATTTTATGAACACATATAATACATATTGTGGTATATGATATATATTATTTCACATATTGTTTCAGTGTTAAGAAAACAAAAGTGAGGTCACAGTATTTGTTGAAGTTAAGGGTTTTTTGAATTACGATGTGAGATGCAGTTATGCATTTAATGTTTGGATTTTGTTTCAGGTCAACAGTTTTAACGTGATCTGCATTCTATTTATTCTGTCCTATTAAATTTTTTGAAAAGATTTAAATTAACAGAGTGGAATAGATTTTTATAAATATGTAACAAGGAGTTAAAGTGTTTCAGAAGATTATGTAATAATTTGCAGTCTTTAATAATTTGGTTCAGTTTTTAGTTCTTTACACAAGATGTGGTCATTGTTGAAGTGAATCATGTATTAGCCACAATCAAATTGGTTCTCAGGAGTTTATCTTCGGACACATATATGTCACAAATAAGGTTGTCATTACTGTTCATCGGAAACCTTTTATTTCCTTTATCAATGGGTGAGAATATAAATTGCACATTGTAAACTTATAGAAGCATAAACATTAAGTCTAGTATTCTGATGTCTATTTCTTCATTTGGGGTTTTATTTTCTGATATTTGAGCATGCAGATGTATAGTATCTACATGGCAAACAGTATTATAGTATACCGTACATGACCTGATTCAATATTGTAGTATCCTATACAGTGCTTAGTATGTTCTAATGCGTAGCTCTGTGAGATGAAATAATATAAGCAGCAGAGGGACAACTAGACAGAATGACAAACTCTGCGGGAATCCATGGAAAATAAATGAGGCTTTCTATTTAATGAAAGAAAAAAATACAAACAAGCAGTGAACAAAGCAGACAATACAGAATATCAAAATTGAGTTTGATAGGAAGTGCAAAAAGGCTGAGTAGGAATGGCTAGAGGAGACAGCTGTAGAGGCCAGCATGACTGTGGGAAAGATAGATGCTACCTATATCTATATTCAGGAATAATAAGAATATCAGGAGCTCATATGGGAAGCCTGTACTAAGCAAAGAACAGAAAGTGGAAGAAATATACAGAAGAGCCCTATACAGTAAACAAGCTTGAATAAATTGTTGTGGAAAAGGGGAAGGAACCAGGTTCAGATAAGATGGCAGATTTACTAGTGTGAATAGATTTTCATAGAGAACTGAAAGACCTAAGTTGAAACAGGCACCAGTGGTAGACAACATTCCATCCGAGTTGTTCATGTACCTGAGAAAACTTTAGCAAAACTGTCCTACCTGATGTGTACATTACGGCTACATCTACATACATACTCTGCAAGACACCGCACGGTGCGTGGCAGAGGGTAACTTTTACCACAGCTAGTCTTTTCCTTTCCTGATCCAGTTGCAAATAAAGGGAAAAAAGACTGTCTATATGCATCCGTAAAAGCTCTAATTTTTATCCTTGTGTTTCTTATGTGAAATGTATGTTGATGGCAGTAAAATTGCCGTGCAGTTGGCTTCAAATGCCAATTTCCTAAATTTTCTCAATAGTGTTTCATGATAAGAAAACCATATTTCCCCCATGGTATCCCACTTGACTTCATGAACCATCTCTGTAATAACTTACATGTTGATCAAACCTACCAGTAACAAATCTCGCTGCTCACCTCTGAATTGCTTCGATGTCTTCCTTTAATTGAACCTGGTGGGGATCTCAAGTGATGATGATTACTGTTTTAGGGTGCACAACAACGATGTTACCAGTGCTCATTCCCAAAATAAATGTTGACAAGTGCAGCCAAGATCTGTTAAACAAGGATCAAACAGTCGATCAGTGCTGAAGAATAGGTTACACTAGTGTTCTATACAGAGTCCCCATTATAGTAAACTACACTTTACTAAAATTCTCTCAATAAAGTGAAGTCGACTGTTTGCCTACCCTACTACCTGTCTTATGTGCTCGTTCCCATTCCAATCACTTTGCAGTGTTACGCCTAGATATTTCATAAATGTGACTTGTGTCAAACAGCACACTACCAATGTTATGTTGCAGCATTACAGAACTGTTTTTGTTTCTCTCTCCTCCTGATCATCTGGTCACCAGCATTAACTTACATTTTTATAGATTTAGAGCAAGCTGCCATTCATCACACCAACTAAACAAAATTGTGTTAGTAATCTTGTGTCCCCCTACAGTCACTCAGTGAAGATACCTTCCCATATATGCCCGATATATGACACTGCTGAAATTACCTTCAAACTTCAAGAATTAATCACACTAATACCAAAAAATATAGTTGCTGACAAGGGTATTACTGAGCCATTAGTTTTATAAGTCATAGTTCCAGACTGCTAACACAAATTAATTACAGAAGATCAGAAACACTGGTATAAACTGACCATTGGGAAGTTCAGTTTGAGTTCCAGAGAAATGTAGAAACAAACAAGCAATACTGACTCTGTAATTTATGGTATTAAATACACTGAAGAAATGCAAACTGTTCATTATAGCGTAGTAGCCTAGTCATCACTGTAGAGTCTTGTACCGCAGGGAAGAAAGGGAGAGGATGTTGCTATGGGTGGGTAGTATCCTCTTCCTACAACACAAATGCACACATGGATTAATATGGTTCTTTATTTACATGAAGCTGCTACTTAACTTGAATAGAGTCCATGTGTTGTGGTACAAGCTCATCAGTAATAGTCCTCTTGCAGACAATATCAGTAATCTTGCTATTATAAACTGTAGTCTTGCCATAGTTACTAATCTGGTTGCTATGTATTGTCGTAGCCTGTGACATGAACTGAAAATGCCTGGCGAGTAACTAACTGACGCCAAGTGGAAGAGTCAGTCCGTGAGGCTGGTCAGCGGCAGCATGTTGCTTGCGGGTGTGTCTCCGGCCACTCTTGTGATAGGTGTGCCGATCCAGTGCCTACTATTGATCTTTGCGCTACATCTTTGCTGACTGATACGCTGGCGACAGCTTACGCCAGCACATATAGCACTGGTTGATTTAGAATTATTTTTTTTGATAATGTTAACTGAAATACACTCTCTGAAATGCTGAAGGAACCAAGGATAAAATACAGGGAGCAAGCTTTTTGAAATTTCTACAGAAAGAAGACTGGCAGTATAAATAGTCGAAGGACTTTAAAGGAAATCAGTAGCTTACAACAATAATACAGAAAACTGCTCTGTTAAAACAGTTGCATTCGTTTCATCACATCATCACTTTGCTTTCTACAGTGAATTAACAACATGAAATTAAAGCTCGAGCCATTGTGAATTACAGTTATTGTGCCACCCTTACCTAATGGTGTGTTTTTTTTGTTCCTTTTATTGTATGGTCTGTCCATGTTTTTGCAACATGACATGCACACAAACCCAGGTCTGGTCATGTCAGGCTATATGGGTGACCAAAACAGTTTTCTTGAACTGAGCAAAACATTGTTCAAACCAATCATGAATAACTAAGGCACAGTGATATGGTGTTTTGTCATTCATAAAAATTCTATCATTGTTTGGGAATATGGAGTCCATGAATAACCATTCCAGTAAATGATTGGTTCTGTTAGACCAGAGGGCCCATCTGTTCCATGTAAATACAGCCCACACCATTATAGATCCACCACCAGATTGCCCAGTGCCTTGTGGACAACTTGGGCCCATGGCTTTGTGGGGTCAGCACCACACTCAAGCCCTACTATCAGCTCTTACCAACTGAAATAGGGACTCATCTAACCAGGATACGGTTTTCAGTTGTGTGATGTCCAACCGATAGGGCCACAAGCCTGGGAGAGGCACTGCAGGCAATGTTGTGCTGTTAGCAAAGGCATTCGCATAAGTCATCTGCTGCCATTGCTCATTAATGCCAAATTTTGCCACACTGTCCTCACGGATGTATTCATCTTACATCCCATATTGATTTCCAGCTATTTAACACATTGTTGCATGTCTGTTAGTACTGACAATGCTACACAAACGCTTCTCCTCTCGGTCATTAAGTGAAGGCTGTTGGCCAATGTGTTGACCGTGGTGGGAGGTTGACAGGTAATGCCTGAAATTTGATATTCTTGGCTTACTGTTGACACTGTGGATCTCGGAATATTGAATTCCGTAACAATTTCTGAAATGGAGTGCCCCACACATCCAATTCCGACTAGCATTCAGCATTGAAAGTCTGCTAATTCCCATCATGTGGCCATAATCAAGTCTGAAACCTTTTTACATGAATAACCTGAGTACAAATGACAGCTCTGTCAATCACTGTCTTTTTTTACCTCATGTATGCGATACTAGTGCCTTCTGTATATTTTCATATCACTATCCCATGAATTTTGTCACCTCAGTGTACAGCGCTATGTACAAATGTGTTATTTTATGTGTACTACCATCTATAGGAAGTGGTCACTTTTCTTCCTTATGTGTTTACATGTACCAATTGCTCATCTTTGTGGCCGTCTTCCTTGGAATAGTTTTTGTACAGTTTTAAATCTTTATTCTTTACTAATCCTTGTTGTTTTCAAAATTTGTTTGCCTACAACTACACAATGCATCTGGAAACAACATAGGTTCTCTGCTCAGCACCCAGATACCTTTGTCACTTTGCCAATGGCACTTTCTTAGAACAGCATTTACTTTATGGATACGTAAGCAACAGTTAAAAAAAAATTCTTTCTCATTTTGTGGGAAAAATTGTGTTTGTGCATGATGAAAAAAATCTCAGTTTTCAATTGTCATTTATTCCATCAATTTCGAGTCTATTGCACATTATAAACATTAGTGGTGGTTTTCTCAAAAACAGAGGGATGCTGACCAAAAATATTTTAGTCTTTCATTTTAGCATGTACAAAAGTGACCTACCACCTATAGCTGAAGCAGTTAACTTTGTGTGAGGCCTTTCCCTTGTTAGAAGCTGAAGGGAAGTTTATTCATTGCATTGGAAATAATCATACAAATGCCTGCATATTACATATTGTTGGAATGACTCTCCATTTGTCCTCGCCTCTTGTTTTCCCCAGAATTTTAAGCAAATGAATGACCTATTGTTGCTTAATATTAGAGCTGGTCATGGACGGTGTTCACTGATGAGTAATTCAGAGTGTTCAAGGAGTGCACATCCGTTAGTTATCTGCAGTCCTATCATAGGAGGTGATGAGGAGAGTGAAATGGCATTAATCTGAGGAAAGGCAATAGATGGACATTAACACAAGCAGCTTTAAATGATTATTCTAAGAATATACCACAATCCCCCTATGTGTCACTCAGATAGGGGTCATGAGGATAAAATTAGAATGACTACTGCACGCACAGAGGCATTCCAGCAATCATTCTTCCCCTGCTCTATATGTGAATTGAATGAGTAGAATGGGACATATCCTCTGACATGCACTTCACGGTGGTCTTTAGAGTATAGATGTAGAGACATTTTCTGTTCTAATGTACTTTAATGTCAAAGGATAGCACCAAAAGCTAGCAAGTCTTCTTTCTTTTGTGTGTACCTAGTGGCAACTCAACACTTGTGCTTTTTGGTGAGTGATCTCCTTGAATCCAAAAGTCTTTACATTCTACAAGAACTTCCCTACAACATTTATACTTTACATCTGTGTCTACATCAACATGACTACTCTGCAGTCCAAACACAAGTGTTTGACAGAGGTCTTATCACACCACTTTCTGACTATTTCTCAACCATACCACACTCCGATAGCATGTGGAAAACATGAACTTCTAAATCTTCCCATGTGACCTCTGAGTTCTCTTATTTTATTTATTATTTCTCCCCATGTGTGGCAGTCAACAAAATATTTTGGCATTTGGAGGAGAAAATATGAGATCGAAATTTTTGGATGGAAAGGTCTTGCTGCAATGAAAAATGCCTTTGTTTTAATGATTGTTACCCCAAATTGCTTATCACATCTGTGACACACTCTCCCTTAGTTCACAACAATGCAAAATGACGTGCCCTTCTTTGAACTTTTTTTGGTGTCCTCTATCAATCCTACTTAGTAAGGACAACATACCAACCAGCAGTACTGCAGAATAGGATTAATGTAGTGTAGGAAGTCTCTTTAGCAGATTTGTTGCATCTTCTAAGTGTTCTGCCAGCAAAATGTGGTGTTTGGTTTTCCTTCCTCATAACATTTTCTGTGTGATGATTCAAATATAAGTTCTTCATTATTGTAAACCCTAGATATTTAGTTACATTGACTATCTTTAAATTTGTGTGATTTACTGTGTAACTGAAATGTAACAGAATTTGTGTAGCACTCATGTGGAGAACTTCACATATTATTGAAGAGGGTCAATTTCCACTTTTTGCATCACACAGATATCTTGTCTATATCTTGTCTAAATCATTTTGCAATCATGATGGTCTTCTAATGATTCTATTTCACAGTAAACTTCACTGTCATCAGCTAATGATCTAAGAGGGCTGTTCATATTGCCTTCGAAATTGTTTATATAGATTAAGAACAGCAGAGGACCTTTAACATTTCCTTGGGGTGTGTCACATATCACTTTGGTTGTGTGGGTAGTCCTGTGCCTCAAATGGATGAATTTATAATTTCTGCAATCATTTTAAATGATCCTACAAAGATTATTGTAATGATTGGGGGCTCAAGAACTGTTGTTTTTTTCTCTGCCCTGGACTTATTGTTTGCAAAATACAGAACAAAATTAATCATTTAATGAGATATTAAAAAATTCAAATTCTATGCAGTTTTATTCCCCACAGTTTTTAGCTGCCTGTGCTGGGGAAAAATTTGTCTCATCATATAGTACTAGCAATTGCAGAACAGCTTGTGAACCATGTGTTGCTGGCAGTATGACAGAAATAGACCACTATAATATGTCCAAGTTGTGAGGTCACTGGCCTCTTTCCTCCTTACTTATGAAGGAACACCAAAGCATTCAAAAGCTCCCATCACAACTCTTGATTTTATGAAATTCAATTGCTCTGCCATCTCTTGACACAGAAGTATCGGAAAAAAAAAAATTGTTTGTGGCTGAATATATATTGTGTGATGCATGGACAGGCAATAAAATGATCTACAGAGACAAAATATAAATAGTTCAGTAGTATAACAGAGGTCTAAGAAGAAACTGTATTGTATTATATGTATGTTTAAATTTAAGCTTTCTAGAAGTTCTTATAGTACGTGAATGAGCACCACCCATGATTTTACGCTCTTTTCAATAATGAAATAATTTACTGCAACAGGAGATACTTCATTACTTTTTACTTGAATGAAGTACAGTAGAATCAAAGGATACTTAAATCCAGGTATATTAGTAAAATAATTTTACAATGCTGTTTATGAACTATTTATTTTTATTAATTTGCAAATTTGTTTTAGATCTACAGAGATTTTTAGCTGACAATGTAGGACCTCATGTAATATGCTCAAAAAATAACAGAACCAAAATTCTGAATAGTTTCATTTGAAAAAATGAATTTGGCACTAGCATTTTGTTGCTTAAGAAACTTATGATAACATGCTTTTCCTAGTTGTATGAGGCTATAATGACTAGTTGTCAAAGTGAAAACAGATTGTCAATATTTCTAGCAAGTCAAAAGTATCTTAAGTGAAACAGATGTCTCATGTTGTACATGGAATTCCAGGAAACAACACTACACTGGGACCATGAAAGCTATCGATTTGAAATTCCTGCTCCTTTGTCAACTAGAGAAACTCAGAGGCTTGAATTTAAGTGGGGTGAGAAATCCATTTCTGGAAAACTTTTCTGTGGGTGGCATTGTTTATAATTCTAATATTCCTCCCTTGGGTCTCCCTCCCAAACCCTTGTTAAATGATGCAGTTCTGTCTCATACTCTTTCAACATCTAAAATTAGAAGACGAATCTTTGAAGCCAGTGGAAGTGTTCTTGGATGATCTTCTTTATGATGTGCGTTCAAATGTACCTTATTGCTACTAACACAGTAATAATACAAAATGCTAGTTTACAACAACACAGACAAATACAGGACACTCAAAAATACAGTTTCACAGTGGAAGCAAAGAAAAAACAAAGGTCACTGATGCTCATATCCATGCTGTACTATTGGATAACAGTGTGGTAACAATGTGTCCTATGTCTACTGCTCTGTTTCTGGTGTGTGGCGGGAAACAAGTTTAGCATTGGTGTTAGCAAGCCAACAGCATACTTTCTTCTCTAACAGGCTAAATGTCAAATTTCTCATAGACACCCAAAAATGCACAGTTTTGCAGCTGTGATGACATAGTTACAACGGCAGATGGGTACAGAGGGAAAGGAAAGAGCTGGTGTAGCTGGGTATGTGAAAAGGTATGAGCAAGGAAGAGCATACAGAAGTAAGCAGAAGAGAAGACAGGGAGGACAGATGGAGTGTAAGGGCGTTTGGAGAGACATAAGGGAGCCTTTAAAGTGATTGATATGTACTGTGTGCAGCATGTTCAATGGAATTTAAGATTATAACATCTTGGCTGTGGTCATTCATGTTAGCAGACAGCTTGTAACAGCTCAAATAAAACAACATTATGATTGGCAGATGTCATTGGTGCAGAAGTGCATTATTGGCTAATCTCCTCCCTTCGTGCCATGTAACCTGCCTTAAATGCCAAGGCTATTCAGGTGCCTAGAAAAACATCAACAAACTGGAAGTATGGAACCCAAGAAAGAGCTACAGTTGACTACCTGGCCCCTACCACTGCAATCACAAAATTATTTTAATTGAAGTATAATGATCATTCTCAAATAAAAAGTATGGATAGTGACTGCTAATGGTTTACTATAGTGTGGCTGTTTTTACAATGGGCCAATAGGAAATGGTAACAGAATTATAAATGAACTATTGATTGATTTTTTTAGCAGCTTTTGTGTTTACTAGTTATATATTTGCTTTTAGTTTCTACAGAACGTCTATAGAAGTTGGACATTTTGCTTAGTATCCAATAAGCAAATAATCTTATTTGTCAGCATTAAATAAGATCCTAGAGCAGAATTAGGAGTATCCAGTTTGCCATTTTGTGAAATGAAATTTCACATTATTTGCACACATTATTATTTCCATGTGTAGTATCATATTTGACATATCTTCACATCTATTAAAACATGTACCAGCATGAGAACTTTTCTATTATGAATATTCTCCAGTGTAACAAAGGCGTCAACACTTTTCTCAAATGCTATATATTGGTTTGGTGAATAAGTACATAAAATTTTTGTATAAGTTTACTAAACACAACAGATACACATAGTGGAGATTTAGTCAACAGTAATGTTTTCTCCTTTGTTATTTACAACAGTCTGCCAATGCTGGAATAACTTCTTGATTCCGTGACTGTAGGAATCAGGTGGTTTTGAGGTGAAGAACATGTTGAGCCACATTCGGAGCGCATTTCCATCCTGAAAGGAATTTCCTTTAAGGTTATTTGATAGAGAGCCATAAAGGTGAAAATCTGAGGGTGCGAGATCAGGTGAATAAGGTGGGTGGGGAATGACATCCCAACTCAACTCCTGTATAAAGTTTTTTGTGTCTAGCAGAATGTGAGCGGGCATTATTGTGGAGTAGTGTCACTTCATGCAATCTTCCTGTCTGTTGTTCTTGGATTGCATCTGTAAGATATCTCTGTTGTTGACAGTAAATGTCAGCAGTGATGCTTATGCCTTGGGGAAGCAATTCATAAGCACATCACGCCATCACTGTTTCACCAGATGCATAAGGTTACCTTTTGTAGATGCGCGTAGGCCTTCACACAGGGAGTTGCTACTTTGTTTGGAGTCAACCATTCCTTTCTTTTCCTTATGTTAGCATAAAGATGCCATTTCTCATTACCAGTATTGATACAAGATAGTAATGGTCAGTATTGCTCTGAGCTAATTGATAACGAGCAAGCAGAGATGCACATATGGCCACATACTGATATTTGTGATTTTGGTTTAGAGCATGTGGTACCCATACACCCAATTTTTAAATCTTCCCCATTGCTTGTAAATGTCATGTGATGGTGGAGTGATCACAGTTCATCGCATTTGCCAGTTCTTGAGCACTCTGTGGACTCGTATTCGGGAGGACGACGGTTCAATCCCGGCTCCAGCCATCCTGATTTAGGTTTTCCATGAGTTCCCTAAATCACTTGTGGCAAATGCCGGGATCGTTCCTTTGAAAGGGCACAGCAAATTTCGTTCCCCATCCTTCCCTCACCCGAGCTTGCACTCTGTCTCTAATGACCTCGTTGTCGACGGGACGTTAAACACTAATCTCCTCCTCCTCGAGCACTCTGGTATGTATCATTATGGGTTAATGTGTTTAAATGATCTTTGTCAAAACACAAAGGTCTTCCTGTGTATGGTGGGTCACTAATGTCAAAAAATCCTCCTCAAAGTGAGAAAACCATTTTTTTACCATGCTCTGTCCGAGGGCATTATCCCCATACACAGTTCAAATGTTTCTGCCTGCCTCCTGTGCTGTCACCTACCTATTGAAATCAAACAGAAGAATATATTGGAAATTGTTCCGATTTCTCCACTTGGCACTCTTATTTTCTAGTGTACATAGCTTCACCCACTACCTCCAAATGATGAAATGACAATACATACACTCAAATACCAAAAGTGAACTGCAAATAAAAAGTGACAGTCAATAAATAAATCCATAGCAACCACAATAAAAACGTGCAAAACAAAAACACTATGAACTTATGCATCAACCTAATGGTTCTTGTAGAGATTCTTTTTTATAAGTTAGCTTTCATGCTATACTGCTTATGGTATTCCTTTTGACTCAACCAACAACTAAGGTGGTACAATGGTTGAGGAACTAGATTTCAGATTTAGGTTTCTTGTGATATCATCCAATCTGTTCAAGAGAATGCCAGAACAGTATTTCCAGTCCAAATTTTGCTCAGGTCCTAATGACCTGTCATACAAAGCCCTCTGAACTCCAGACTTATTCCTGTTATAGAAGGAAAATCATTTTAACACTAATTTTGACACACCTAGCCAGTGAAGTAGAGGGGGGAGAAAATAAAGAAATATGAATTGGATAAAAATTTCTAATGTGGCAGTTTATAACTGCATGAATCTATGCAGTGCAAATGACATATGTTTGTTATAGTTTTTTCCCTTTTTCATTTCACACTCCAACAACTGTCTTTGTACATGACTTATGAGACAAAATTATTTGATCTATACTATGTTCCAGAGATTATACTATTGATAACCATGATAATATTAAGTGTGACACAATATCTATAAAATGGTAATAGACATATGAAATTCTGAACTGTGAGTGTATCTTCATTGTGACATTCACAAATGTTGATAACCTGCCTCCAGAAACATGGTCACATACACATGGTACTGCAATGTTGCTTGTTCCAGAGGTACCTACTTTTAACCCTGGTGGTGAAAGAAATTTTCATTTTTTATATTTGACAAGCTGAAGAGAGATGTTCAGCACTTTTTAATCGCCAGACTGTGTAAATATTCCATATTAAATGCCGAGCCTATCTGCAGTCTTTCATGCAATGTGGGTTTGCGATGCTGTTGGTTTCGATATGCCCATAGATGCTGGTACTATCTGAGAGGAATTGGCTGTATGCTGGCAGTGGGTTTCATACTCACACTTCATTTCATTTCATGCACATCATTACCAACAATCAAGCGAATATATTTTTGAGATAAAATAATATGCTTTTTGCATATTCCTGGTGTATACCATGAACTGGGTAGCTTACAAAAGTCTGTTACGATAGTTGTGGGAACAGACTGATCTGCAATATAGCAATACAGCCAAAGATTTAGGTTTTTTTGTTCACAACATTCCCTTCATAACAAGTGAAACCTGTTTTGCGATTGTCCCGCAATTTCTAATCTTTAACAGTGCCGATATATACATCATGTTCAAGAAACTTTACTAATGACTACAATCACAAGTTAACTTAATAAATTTTCTATCACATATTAGAGAAATTTCAGTATACTTTGACATATTACTTACATAGCTGTCATATTTTCCGTTTTTATTATTTGCTTAAAGACTAGTTCAGCACCACTATTCATTAACCTATACAGTTTTTATCTTACTTTGTACTCCTTGACTGTGTGACCCTCATGCCAAAAGTCACAATAAATAAACAAAAAAATAATACTTGGTATTCCATTAATCTGTGTAAATTCTGAGCCACTTCAGATTGTTTATTCTTTGGATCTGTGATGTAGCCTCCTGACACTTTCACCTGATATTATACATAACAAAATTTATTTAGTGCACCAACGCAGTTTATGTTAATTTCCAATTTGCATTCTGTATGCATCACAGCTGTATTAATTGCAGCTTTCGCATAATTTCCCCATAGTTTCAAAATTGAAGTTAAGTAAGAGGATTCGTATTGTAATGGAAAGGTACGTTTAGATTTGCTAGTGGTAGTTACATGTTTACTACATGATAGTGAGAACTAAATAACCAGATATGTCTGTTCAATATTATCTCACATAGGACAATTTCTTACCACTAATTAACAATGTTTTAAGTGTCCAATTCACATGGTGTAGAATTGTAATGTGCCTGACATACATCCATAACCTTTAATGAAATACTGAAACTGAACTGGTCATTATCATCTCCACAGTAAAGTTTGTGGATTTCATCTTGGAGACATTAGCTGTACCAAATTTCACATTTTCGATAGACATATTGTACAGGAGAGCACAAAACACTACAGAGCATTTAATTTGATATGTGACTCTCCTTTTAATTTTTTAAAAAATATTTATCTGTATATTGAAGAATCTTAGAGTAATCAAGGCAGGTTCATTTTATAGTGATACTTTGTTGTTTCTCATGTGTATTAACATGTCACCCTTTCAGTATTTTTTTATTTGCAACCAGTTAGACCATTTACATAATGCATATTCTCAACATGCATATTTGTCGACTCAAAATTCAAAAGTATGGATGCACATTTGTAAAGAGAGTTGGTTTCATGCCAATTAAATCACCAAAAAACTGAACCCTCTACACTGGGCACTGTTTGAATGAAATGGAGTTGTCTTGGTGTTCTGATATTGAATGGAATTATCTCAGTATCATCTTATTTACAAATAACCTTCGGGAACAACCGAGCGACTTTCTAATCAAACACTGAAACAGAATTTACAGAACAATAGAAAAACACACATACACATTCATATATGCACATCTCACAAACACGGCCACTGTCATCTCCAAGAGAGTGTGTGTGTGTGTGTTTTTCTAAATCTGATAAAGGAATTTGTCTCATAGTTTAGTCTACTCTTAAATGTTTCCTTAAAATTGCTTGTCTGCTACTCTATATGTCTTCAGTGTAGTGAGTATCATTCTGTCCTAGTCCATATTGTTCTTCCATCCCAGATTTTCAGTTGTTTGAAATTGAGGTAACATGTAGATAATCTAATCAAGTAGTTCAGTTCGGTGAGTTTTGTTCTTAATAACATCATTGTGTTGATTTGAAGAAAGTGTTGGCTAACTTTTCATGTTTTTCACTTGTTGTTATCTTTTGGAATTACTTCTAAGGCAGTGTATTTAAAGTGAAGAAAGTGTTTATCCAACAAAAGTGAGAATGAAGAATATTGCACAATGTAAATCAACATGCATCTAGCAGAAACCTTTTTAAGAATATGTGAGTGCTTACATTCACTTCCAGTACATTGACTTCATAATGGTTGTTGTTGCTGACAATAAAAATCAGTCTCCTCTGAATTGGGAATTACGCAATCACAATGCAAATTCATGTTGAGGTTATGTGCACTGGTGGGAAGATAATCAACAAGCCCCTGTCTAATATAAAGCAAAAAATTGGAAATTCTCATGAATTCAAAAGAAAACTGCAAGTATGTCTTATTAGCCACTCTGCACACAAATTATCAGAATATATAGATTCATGCTTTGAAAAGTTCTGTTAGTTACATGACAAATAGCAATATTCATTATAAATCTGCATAAAAATTAGTAATGTACTGTAAATAGGACTCAGCATTTACAGATATAGGTAAGTATTTTCTTTGTAAAATACCACTTTTAATCAAGTACTTATGAAGCTTCCAGTAACAGATAAATAGCATATATCAAGCATAACAGAGAGACGGCATCTTTTTTTGAAAGTAGCAATTTTCTTTCCAATCTACTTGATTAAATTGTGCTCACATAAACATGACTAACATGCTATAATATAGTGATACTTTATTGTTAATACATCATGCAGATTAAGTTTCTATGATTTCTTCATCATTCATTAATGTATATCTTGACATAGTCCACCTCCCTGTAAAGGTTCTTCTTGTTGATGGGGTCTATGGAACATGTGAATGAATGACTAAGTGAATGAACACCAGACACACAAATTTTCATGCACTGACAGTGATATAAGTTTATGCACAAGGCAACAGCTTTAAAACATGATAATGTGCAGTAAAGCATTTAGTTGTAATTACTCCCAAAAAAGTTCCCCTACATATACATAAATTTCCCTGTTTTATTTCTTACGCAGAAGTTACTTTTTTAGGCAACAACCCCAGTAAAAAATATCAATATACTGAGTACAAGAAAAACACAAAGCACATATTCATACTCCACAACTTATTATCTCATGATTGTGATACTGCATGCCACTACATATATGACTTGCTTAATTTCCATTTAATTTTGTTTAAAGCTGATGTGTCCTTAATAAAATAGTTATACATATGCCATAGTCTTGATGATGTGTTAAATTTGGACAGATGGACACAGAGAATCCTTAAAAATATTTAAATATTTTAGCAACTTACATTTTTCTGTAATTGAAACTATTGCTAACACTGCTATTGTTATTGTTATTATAAACTGTTACTTAAAAACCGTCTTGATTGCAAATTCTTTTTTTTATTCATATGACCGGTTTCGGTTCATACAGAGCCATCTTCAGATCTGTAAAAATAATGATACTAATTTACTATTTCACAGAAGCAAATCTTTTTCATCCATCTAATCAACATCAAATGTACCAGAGCGTACCTGATATTTCAGTTACAGGAGTAACCCGTCCAAATCCAGCAATTTTCACATGGTATATCACATAAAATTGGTTGGCAGAGTGCACGTCATTTATATTAATTATAACACTATTACCGACAGGTGGCGTCTGGTACATTTGTTACATTCCATTTGCACATACTGTATTCAGTAGATCTTTTTTTTAATTAAAAATACTTAATTAAAATATGCAGATGTCAAGATTAAAATCTGTACTTGTCAGCACTAAAAACCAGTAAAATTATCATTTTTATACCATCTAAAATACATAGGGCGATTTATTTATCTATGGTGATGGTGTGAACTTGTTTTCCTCTACGGTCTGCTTCCGTAGTTCCCGCCATTTCGGTGTTGTGCACCTCCTGTATGGCCCTCTTGCCTGCGGCAATGGACATCAGACGACTGAGCAGACCGCGGCACAACACCGAAATGGCGGGAACTACGGAAGCAGACCGTAGAGGAAAACAAGTTCACACCATCACCATAGATATATAAATCGCCCTATGTATTTTAGATGGTATAAAAATGATAATTTTACTGCTTTTTAATGCTGACAAGTACAGATTTTAACCTTGACATCTACATATTTTAATTAAGTATTTTTAATGAAAAAAAAGATCTACTGAATACAGTATGTGCAAATGGAATGTAACAAATGTACCAGATGCCACCTGCCGGTAATAGTGTTATAATTAATATAAATGATGTGCACTCTGCCAACCAATTTTATGTGACGTAGCATGTGAAAATTGCTGGCTTTGGACAGGTTACTCCTGTAACTGAAATATCGGGTACGCTCTGGTACATTTGTTGTTGATTAGATAGGATGAAAAAGATTTGCTTCCGTGAAATAGTAAATCAGTATCATTATTTTTACAGGTCTGAAGATGGTTCTGAATGAACCGAAACTGGTCATATGAATTTAAAAAAAAAAAAATTGCAATCAAGACGGTTTTTAAGTAACATTATAAAATTGCTGATTGCTGTTATCCCATAAGACATTATGTCTGTTTTTGCAAAGTTATTATAAACATTAATTGGCTCTCTGTCAAGTAGTGTTTATGAATAGAAAAGTTCAAATTTCCATCCAGTGATTCGTATTTAGGTTTTCCCTGATATCCTTCAATAATTTAAGATGAAAACAGGGGTAGATCATACAGCAAGGCCGTGGCCAGTGTCCCTTTCTCATCCTTGTCCAGTAGAGTTAGTACTCCAAATGCTCCATCTTCTCTGATGACTTTAAGTTCTAACCTATGTACCTTTGTTCTTTTCTGCTTTCTTGTTGGGAAGTAATACCATTGTTTTCATTACAGTTCATGAAGTCATCAGGCAATATCCTCTTACAGCCTGCCCTGTCTTTAGACAGCTCAGATGATGGACAATGTTAATTTTAACTCTATTGGAGGATTAGAGGAAAATATACAGTACTTGAAGGATGCCATCTTGCTCCCCTGGAGGAACCAAAATATATTTAAAAGATTTCATGTTAAACCTCCACGAGGAGTTTTGTTCCATGGTCCGCCAGGTAACATTCAAATGTAGTAGTATCTCTAATATGTTTAATATGATATTAGATCTTAGCTCTTCATCATTTTTTCTTCATTGTTCAGGAACAGGAAAGACTCTGACTGCAGCAGCTTTAGCCAATGAATGCAAAAGAAATAGGAAGAAGGTGTCCTTTTTCCATCAGAATGGAGCAGAGTGCCTCACCATGTGGCTTGGTGAATCTGAGAGAAAAATAAGGGAGCTGTTCAAAAATGTAAGCAAACTTTGTCACATACTCAAGAAATTTTTGCCCGGTCTTTTAATACTTTTGTATGGCATTATTTTGGCAGATATGTGCTGTACACTGCTAAAAGTTCTTGTAAATTATATTTAATATATTTCATAACTTTAGGGACCTTAAGTTAATTATACTTGGGAAACAGCCTACATTTATTTTAGTCTCACTATATATTCTTACTGCATTCATCTCTACATTCGTACTTCCCAAGCTACCATAAGATGAGTGGTAAATTACTAAAGGACATCCTCCTATTTCAGTTATGGAGGTTGCAATTTCTCTTGAGCTGGGTTTTTAGTGGCCAATGGGTGTGTCTTTCCACCCCCACATATTCTGCTTTCCATCTTTTGTCTCAAAACAACAAGATGAGTATATAAAGCTTGTGATACTTTACATTTTGTTCTACATTATTGCTGACCACAGCGTGTGCTTATCATTTTATTTGAATACCACTTCCTCTTTCATCAGATTAATTTTTTAAGCATTAAATTGCATATGCAATGGACGTACAACACAAAACCAAGGGAAGGGTTTCACTACAGAATGTCATATCTAGTATGGACAGAAAACCATGCCACTCTGCACAACTGCAAAGAGGTTCAATGTGGTGCTGGTATATAAAAAAAGGCTTGTTCAAGCACACTCTTTTTGGACAGGGTTACTCACTACTGAGCCAGAATGAGACAGTAGTGCACCGACACGAGATCTGTAATTCTGTTGTTAATATTAGAGTCACAAATCACTGTGACTGTAACTTCCAGGTTAGGGATATATTTATTAATATTCTATCTTCTCTCACAATAGTTTTATTTTATAGTTACTGTCCAATGTGTTTTTGAGCTATAACTCCATTTTCATGGACTGTATAGACATAATGGGCGTTACATCTTCTTCAGTTTCTCACCTTCATTTGACCATTTGCCATCTTTCTTATGCATTGATGAAAAAATTCCACATTTGCAAATACATTCTGAACAATTTAGCATCTTTATGACAGTACTACATGATGAATCATGTCTTTCCAAATGTAAGTGAACAATCATTGAGGTCTTTACTTGATTACTTTGAAGAGATACGTCAGAGGTGTAAATGGATCCAAAAAATGCAATGTTTACCTGTCGATCTTTCGATGACACTACAGTCTCACTATATATTATTACCACATTCACCACTACAATTGTACTTCACAAGCTATCTTAATACATGTGGCAAATTACTATTGTCGTTGTTGTTGTTGTGTCTATTAGTATGTCCTATTTCTGTTATGGAGGTAGCAATTAAACCTGATCTGGATTTTTTGTGGCCAATGAATGTGTCTTTCCACTTCCTTACATTCTGATTTCCAGCTTTCTTCTCATCAAAACAAGGAGCTGAGTACATAAAGCATGAGATACAGGGTGTTTCAAAAATGACCGGTATATTTGAAACGGCAATAAAAACTAAACGAGCAGTGATAGAAATAAACCGTTTGTTGCAATATGCTTGGGACAACAGTACATTTTCAGGCGGATAAACTTTCAAAATTACAGTAGTTACAATTTTCAACAACAGATGGCGCTGCAAGTGATGTGAAATATATAGAAGACAACGCAGTCTGTGGGTGCGCGATTCTGTACGTCGTCTTTCTGCTGTAAGTGTGTGCTGTTCACAACGTGCAAGTGTGCTGTGGACAACATGGTTTATTCCTTAGAACAGAGAATTTTTCTGGTGTTGGAATTCCACCGCCTAGAACACAGTGTTGTTGCAACAAGACGAAGTTTTCAACGGGGGTTTAATGTAACCAAACGACCGAAAAGCGATACAATAAAGGATCTGTTTGAAAAATTTCAACGGGCTGGGAACGTGAAGGATGAATGTGCTGGAAAGGTAGGGCGACCGCATACGGCAACCACAGAGGGCAACGTGCAGCTAGTGCAGCAGGTGATCCAACAGCGACCTCGGGTTTCCGTTTGCCGTGTTGCAGCTGCGGTCCAAATGACGCCAACGTCCACGTATCGTCTCATGCGCCAGAGTTTACACCTCTATCCATACAAAATTCAAATGCGGCAACCCCTCAGCGCCGCTACCATTGCTGCATGAGAGACATTTGCTAACGATATAGTGCACAGGATTGATGACGGCAATATGCATGTGGGCAGCATTTGGTTTACTGACGAAGCTTATTTTTACCTGGACGGCTTCGTCAATAAAGAGAACTGGAGCATATGGGGAACCGAAAAGCCCCATGTTGCAGTCCCATCGTCCCTGCATCCTCAAAAAGTACTGGTCTGGGCTGCCATTTCTTCCAAAGGAATCATTGGCCCATTTTTCAGATCCAAAACGATTATTGCATCACGCTATCTGGACATTCTTCGTGAATTTGTGGCGGTACAAACTGCCTTAGATGACACTGCGAACACCTCGTGGTTTATGCAAGATGGTGCCCGGCCACATCGCACGGCCGACGTCTTTAATTTCCTGAATGAATATTTCAATGATCGTGTGATTGCTTTGGGCTATCCGAAACATACAGGAGGCAGCGTGGATTGGCCTCCCTATTCGCCAGACATGAACCCCTGTGACTTCTTTCTGTGGAGACACTTGAAAGACCAGGTGTACCGCCAGAATCCAGAAACAATTGAACAGCTGAAGCAGTACATCTCATCTGCATGTGAAGCCATTCCGCCAGACACGTTGTCAAAGGTTTCGGGTAATTTCATTCAGAGACTAAGCCGTATTATTGCTACGCATGGTGGATATGTGGAAAATATCGTACTATAGAGTTTCCCAGACCGCAGCGCCATCTGTTGTTGACAATTGTAACTACTGTAATTTCGAAAGTTTGTCTGCCTGAAAATGTACTGTTGTCCCAAGTTTGTTGCAACAAACGGTGTATTTCTATCGCTGCTCGTTTAGTTTGTATTGCCGTTTCAAATATACCGGTCATTTTTGAAACACCCTGTATTTTACATTTTATTCTGCATTGTTATTGACCACAACACGTGCTTGTCATTTTGATTTGGATAACAATTTTTTTAGTGTTAAGTTGCATCCACACTTGATGTGCTACACACACAAAATCAAGGAAAGTGGTTCCGTGCAGCATGCCATATCCAATGTGGACTAGAAATGGACAAAACTGTTCTTTTCAGAGATTAGATCAGATCTGATGACTCAGTGGAATAAACTAGTTCTTTTTCATAACTGGTCACTCACCATTCAGTCACAAAAATAAGTAAAAGGAAGGTACACCACCTCTTTAATTTAGGTCGCTAAACCTGTATTCTTATCTGATTTGGCCCTATTTTGAAAGAAAACATGAAGAGAAGCAATAATTTTGTGTTATGTCGCTAGTAATTTTCAGATACAAAAGTTTTAAGTTTTGTCCACAGCAATAGTTGTAAATATTACAACAAAATATTAAATATTTTTCATCAAGTGGAAAATCTGTATGAATGAAGACTGATTCTTGTTATACTTTGATATTTTTATTGAAAAAAAGCACAATATAACAATCAACACAAATGTAATTGAAGTGTATCGCCTTTATCATTTACAGTCAGTATTATCATATCTGATCCCATAAAAGAGAAATTAATCATTATTGTCATTTGTGAATAAAATTTGACCCATTTTAGTTGATGAGAGTCTCTTTTTCTTCTCAGTGCATATTTGTCCTGTTTTTGAAAATATTTGTTCACAGGCTACTGATATTGCTGTGACACATAATAAATACTTTTAGAAACAATTGAGAGAGTATTGGACACAGCATTTTTTTTTGTTTCCCACCAGTTTAAGGAATTACTGTTTCTAGGCAAATATCCCTGCACAAATATTTGTCCAATTTGACAATTATTGCATTTTCTGGGTTGTGACTTGCTAGAAGGTGACAAATATTTTGATTGAACTCCTACCAGGCTGAAGAAGTCTCGTGCGTAATGGTGGTAACTAGTTGAGACATGAGCTCTGTTTTTCCTTATTGAACAACCAATGTTTTCATTTCTGCAAGAGCCTTCATGTAGCAGGCCTGAAATGTTTTGCCATCTGAAAATCCTTGCCTTTGAATTGGGGGTCCAGTAATGTTGCCTGACTAATCATTTCATTGCTGGATATAACACCAAACCACTCTGACAACCTTTTAAATAAATTATCAACCATTGACTTTGTTTCTTGAGTATATTCTTTATTTTTGCCTTTAAAAGGTTTGAGCTGCCATTCCATTAATCTTGGCAAGATTTTCATTATTGAAACTGAGACTGTTTTCTGTGAGGGCACCTCTTTGGTTACCTCATCAAAAACTTTCAAGATCTGTGAAGCTTATTACATTATATACCAGTCTGTGTCTTTTAAGTTTAAGGTGATCAATTTTCCACCTAAAATAGTGAGGTAAGAAATTATGGGATCTTTATTTAAGGTAAATCTTTTCAACGTTTAGTAAGTAGTTCCATCTGGCTGGCACATCATTTTTTTAATTTCAGTCAGTCTTTTTTTAAATTTACTTGTATTTCAGCAAGTTTGCTTAAAGTAAAGGTTTTCTGCTTAAGAAACACAAAAACTCATTTAAACTCATCAACAGTTTTCTGAATGGACTTCTGAATCGCGTATTTTGATGTAGTATTTGGGATAACAGACTTTATGCATTTGGGAGGTGTCTTCTGCAATCTGTCCATCTTTGAATTGTGAGCACTCAAAAGGTATGAATTTAGTTCACTCTTCTCAAACTAATGTTACTTGCACTCATCCATGCCTCAGACGCACAGCAGACTACCTTTTTGTTCGCCAAAAATTTTTAATTTTTACCGAAAATCATTTTTAAAAGCTGTACATCTAAAGGTATACATTTACTTAATGTGAACAGCTTTATAATATTTAAAAAATTGCTTATTGCTTGTTATAAATGAAAAGCCCAAAGGAGATAAATCAGAACTTGGTCCAGAACCTGATGACTCTGATGCGCTGGATAGTGCTTGAGACCCAATTTCTCTTTTTTCTCAAGCTGGAAGCATACATCGGTGAGAACAGTTCACAAGAAATGATTTATCGAATTTCTGCATCGATTGATGGTGATCTATATTGGCTTCCTGTTCCCCATTGTTCCAGAGGCACTGTAGGATGCTTCGATTTTAGATGTCTCTTCAGGTTTGATGATGAGCCAGAAGCCATTACTATTATCTGCTGACAGTAGTGGCATTTTCCTTTCTCTTCCAATTTTGGTAAAATGGCACCAAACATTGCTCGTAATTCTTCTAGGCAATGGCAATGTGGATAACATATTGTCATGCAGCACTGGAAGTACACTGGTAAAATTAAAACATTTGCTATTAACACAGCCATTTTACATTGTAAAAGCTTGAAGTGAGAACAAATATATGTGCAGCACATTCTGTAATCAAAAGTTATAGAGTAGGATGTAGGAAGTTGTGATCTGCGAAACCTAGAACCACAATCGTGAAGTTTGTATCACATACGAAAAGGTCTGAAACAGTCATAGTGATTAAGGAACTCATGAAGGCAAGCCTGACAATATGCGAGACTTTCACTGTTGAAAGACAAAAATTTTGAATAATGTGATATCGGAATTTGGACTACATAGCATGTGAACAAGAGATGATTGGGTAATGGTGCAGATAAAGACTGGAAAAGAACAGTGCAGATGAACTCCAAAGTATGGAGCTATGAACGTGTCTACTCGTGCAGCCACAATTCTACCATTGGGCTTGCATTGTTACTGTAGAACATAGTTGGCCATAACTTTCAACTCATTTTGACGAACTCCACCATATATTTCAGAATATCGACATCCATGTCCTCCTCCTAATGAACTTGGACACCAGGCCCAAGCCAAGCATTCTCTCTAGTTCCCTACATATAGACTTCACTCTCCTAAGACATCACAGAAGCAACAGATGAGGAGGTGGTGTAGTGGCATACAAACACTTTGACTTATTACCGATCATGCTACTCACATCCAATACTAATTTAGACAAACAAGACAAATATATGTTCATAAATATCAAACAGAAATTTGCCTAATGTGAACCCTCCACAGACCTCCGACTATAGGGGGAATAGCCTGTTTCAAAACTGACCTTTCAAAATTCAATTCAACTTAGGATCATACAAATAATGCTAGGAACACTAACATAAATAATCTGCCTCTTCACTGTCAAATTTAAGTGTGTAGTTTCTTCTTCAAATGCAACAGTATTTCAGCTTCCACCTAGCCATAATGCAGCCTATAGTCAGGCCCCCATACATATATTTGCCACGAAATCCACAAGCAAAGATGTTCAAACCTGGAGTATCAGCTCACAGCATCATTACCAAACTAACTCTGTTACATAAGAAAATGCTCCCCCAAAGATAGGAAACCTGAATGGAAAACCTGCACCTTGGCTAACAGAAGAGCTAAAACAGTCCATGAATGTCAGAGACACTGTACATTGGACTCACGAACGACCTCCTACCCTTGAAAATAAAATTGATTACATTCAGAAAGCAAACTGAGATAAACAATAAATAAGACATGCCAAGACACTAAGATAAAACATAAAGATAAAACATAAAGACCAGATGCTCTATAGAAAAGCTTGTGTGACCTAGGGAAGAGTAGGCAAGGTAGGAGCTGCAGCTGATCCCATTGTCCCGATCAAGGAAATAAAGTAGTGCTTGACTTTAGCAATAACCTTTACTGAACTGTAAACAAAACATAGACTTACTGATTATTTTTGAGGGGTAAATGACAGTAGTTGCGAAAATTTCTTTCTTGAGCTGACAATGCTGTTGAAAAATCCTTCAGCTCTGCATTTACTGTACAGGATGGTGTCACAGACCAAATACTCAAGCTTATTGTTGATCCACTACTGATCACAATAACTGCTGCTCCCCAGATCTTGAAGTTCTTTCCTGCACAACACAGTAGAAACACTTGTTCCCATTGGAATACAAGCACTAGACATCCGATTGCTAAGAAGAGTAGCTGGGTACATCCTGTATGAGGGGAGAGTGAGTGTAGACATCAGAAAAGAACTGAGAGTGAAAAACTTAAATGAGCAGATTAAAGAATACAGAAACAGCTTGAAGGATTATGTCAAAAGAATGGAAGATGACAGATTACTAAAATTGGTGATAATTATTACCGAGTGGGCAGAAGATATTTAGGAAGCCCAAAGGAAATCAACAATTTCAGTCAAGAGGGTGTAACAGGCAATACCTACCACATGCAGAGAGAAGAAGAAGAGAAATCATATTAAAAATATTGTAATTTTTTAAAGTGACTGTGATTTTAATAAGTTTTGTAATTACATATAAAATGCTGGTCTGATGTAAGAGAACTCCTCAGGGCATTAATGAATAAATAAAAATTAACCTTAATATACAGGTAGTCACAGGATGAATGGTCAATATTCAGGGACATGACAGGAATGATCATTTGAAGCAAAAAACTTCATGTGGACGCATGCGCTCTTCTGAATGGTTTCCAAGATGGAATGTGTTTAATGTACATTGCTACTTATTTTCTCTGTTATTCAGTGCATTGCCATTGTGTACAATGTACCATAATAATGTAGACAAATTCCAGACAAATAATTTGATATAGGATATGCAGTCTCTCAAGTCAAGAAACTACCTCAAACTGGCTTACGTACACCTCAATGCTTGTGCGTTGCACAAGAATTTCCATATTCTCTTGTCTTCATGCAACCTAAAAGTTGTTGAGAAAAAAATGAATAATAGGCCCCTTTTAAAGGAAATGTAATGTAGTTTAATTTTGTACTGTGATATTTTTTCACTAGGGCCCACAAATTTAATGTTACTCAAGAAAAATATACAAAAATAATTTTAAATATGTTTTTTTCTCAGAAACCATTTTGAATAGGGCTTGTGTCCATATTAAGTTTTTGCTTTGAATTATTGTTCTGTCATATCTCTGAATATTGACCATTCCTCCTGAGACAATCTGTATACATGGACTATCTTGTATCTTAAAATAACTGTTACGTTTAGTATCCTATCCACCCAAAGTAATTAAAAGGTGCATAAAGGCTACTGACATACCAACAAAAGCAACTATAATTGCAATAGAAGAAGATATAATAGTATACCTAACAAAAACATTCAACACAACAAGAAAACAGAAGAGCAACAACACAAAAAGATGATGATTAGAACAGATCAAATAAGGATACAAAGAATTAAGATCTGAACTTGGATGGAGACGTGCTCAGTCATGAAAGTAAGTTGCAAGCTGTTTCACTCTGCCAAGAGCACAGAGAACAGGGTGCTGCTTCAAGTAGCCATGTGGTCTGTTCCATGTGATTTCGTCCATGAGAGCTAGTTGCCTTGGTGGAGAGCAGTGAGCTAGTTTGAAAACTGATCCTTAAGAATGGTGGGGAGCAGTGACCTAGTGAGCTACCTTGCAATCTGATCCCTGGGAGTGGTTGGGAGCAGTGAGCTAGTGAGACAGCCTACAGTCCCATCTGAGTAAGGGGCGGAGAGTGCTGAGCTATTGGGAGGGGAGTGATGCCTGGATCACTTTGCAGCATGCTCTGACCAAGTGATGGCCGAAGGGCGCATCTTTTATGATCGCTGCAAACACATTATGAATGTGACACTAAGTCAAAGGATAACACTAACAACTCACTCAGGAGCATCTAAACGTTTATTGAGCTTCTGAAATTTGAGATTTAAAAAAAATCAAGAATGGAAACATGGTGCAAGTGTTTGCTGCATTAATGCATTGTTCTGAAGGCCTCAACTCTTGTTTGCCTTGGTAGCTGTGTGGTCAGCGCAGTGAATTACAAAGTGAAGGTTCCCAGGTTCAATTCCCGGCAAAGTTGAAAATTTTTTTCCCACTCACAGACTGAGTGTTGTGCTGTGCTTACTTTCATATCGTGGTAATTAGCATTACTATTGAAGTGGCTGAATGGATCCTGCCCGACAGCCGATAAATTTGAAAAAAATTAAGCTTTCTTTATTTTCTGTTTTCATAGATGGGAAAATCTTCATGTACTAATAAGGTCTGCAAACCACATGTGCACGTGGTTGATAACACATTTTTTGTAGCTTGGGAAATGTTTTCTTAAGAATGTGATGCAGGGCCCCATTGCATCAGCCTAGTGCAGAATTTTCTTCCTGCTCATTACAGCTACCAGAAATGCATTTTCAAATCAGATGAGCTACTATTCATTTTTTCTGAATCACCCATTATCCACTCTTTTGGAAGATCTGGCTCTTTGAATCAATACAGGAGCACAGTGGCCATCTCTAGTGTGGACAGCAAAGACAGTAGTGTACTGACAGGAGTTGTGGGGGGTGGGGGGGAAGTGAGTCTCTGTTTTGATCACACGGAATTTCTATAATTGGCATATTATTTCTTTATTGCTGGTTTAATCAAACTGACCAAATGTTCAACATATGATAAAAATGTTCAAACTTCCCATCACTTTTTTTGGGGTTCATGGTCTGGCCTGAATTGCTATCTTGTGTCAAACTCATCATCATCTCAGAGCAACACTTGCACCCAGTGTCCTCAATTATTTGTTGTATATGTTCCAATCATGGTCTTTCCCTACAGTTTTTACTCTCTGCAGCTCCCTGTAGCATCATGAGTGATATTTCTTGATGTCTTAACACATGTCCTACCATCCTGTCTCTTGTTCTTGTCAGTTTTTTACATGTTTCTCTCCTTTGCCATCCTGTGGAGATGCTTCTCATTCCTTATCCTATCAGGCCAGCTAATTTCAACATTCTTTTATAGCAACACATCATGAACACTTTGATTTTTTTTTTCTGTTTTTCCTTCAGTCCTTAATCACTTCCATACAATGCTGTGCTGCAAATGTATGTCCTCAGAAACTTTTTCCTGAAATTAAGCTCAATGTTTGATGCTAGTAGACTTCTTTTGACCAAGATTGCCTTCTTTGCCTGTGGTAGTCTGCTTTTTATGTCATTCTTGCTTCATCTGCTATGTGTTATTTTGCCTCCAAAATAGCACAATTCCTTTACTTTGTCCGCTTCATGGTCCCCACTTTTGATGGTAAGTTTCTCACTAAACTCATTCCTCTATGCATTAGTTTTGTCTTTCTTCAGCTTTTTATTCATACAATGTGCTCAGCAGACTGTTCATTCCATTCACTATGTCCTGTAAGCCTTCTTCACTTTTGCTGAAGATAGGAATGCACATCTTATAACTAATATCATACTGACCACTGCCCATACATAAATAATTTAAAAGCTTAATTTCCTCACTAATCTTATGACTTTTCAGTTTTGGTTTCACCCACTGTTGACATTTTCTAAGTTTTTCCCCTAAGTTAAACAACTGTGAAAGTAACACTTGCAGTTTTCACTTTTTCCTTCCATTTTTTGTGAAACTAGACCTGTAAGTATGTAAATGCCTTTATATGTGCATCACATTATTTTTGTTGTTCTTAAATTGTATTGCTAAGACATTTCCAATATCCTTTTAAAAGTGATCCATGGATGACAGCTTACACTACACTCGTTTGTCCTCTGTTAGAATATTGCTGCATCGTGTGGGATCCTTACCAGATGGGATTGACGGAGGACATCGAAAGAGTGCAAAAAATGGCAGCTCGTTTTGTATTATCACATAATAGGGGAGAGAGTGTGGCAGATATGATATGCGAATTGGGATGGAAGTCATTACAGCAAAGACATTTTTCGTCGCAGCGAGATCTTTTTATGAAATTTCAGTCACCAACTTTCTCTTCCGAATGTGAAAATATTTTGTTGAGCCCAACCTACATAGGTAGGAATGATCATCAAAATAAAATACGAGAAATCAGAGCTCAAACAGAAAGGTTTAGGTGTCCGTTTTTCCTGCACGCTGTTAGGGAGTGGAATGGTAGAGAGATAGTATGATTGTGGTTCGACGAACCCTCTGCCAAGCACTTAAATGTGAATTGCAGAGTAGTCATGTAGATGTAAATGTATAAAACAACAACAACTACTACTACTACAACAACAACTACTACTACTACTACTACAGTGATGTGCAAGCGAACCCTGGGACACTGCTGTGCACCTATTAAACCCTCTGCTGCATTCCATGTCACTCTGCATCACTTGTTTATGTGCAGCATGTCCGATGTGCACCCGGCTTTATGATTTTCCTCATCTAGCCCATTCATTTTAAAGTCCTCTGTATTTTATTTTATAGTTATGCAGAGTAATTGTATGAAAATGTTGATTCCTAAAATTTTTCCATTCAGTTGAGACCTAAAAGATTCACTGCCATACTAACTTTTTGCATTTTTTTCAGGCATATCTTAACAGACCAGCTATAATATTTTTTGATGAATTAGATGCTGTGGCACCCATACGATCTAAGCGACAGGACCATGTCCATGCTAGTGTGGTTTCAACTTTGCTGACATTAATGGATGGCCTGAAGTCTCCCCAAGATGTTGTTGTGATTGGAGCAACAAACAGACTTGATGAGATTGATCCAGCTCTCAGGCGACCTGGGAGATTTGATAAAGAACTTTTCTTCCCCCCTCCTGACTTAGAGGTGAGCAGTTATGCCACAATATAGCAAAAATTTCACACATGCCACAATATGTTCTTGTGTCTTCATAACAAGATAAATTGTACAGCAGTGAGCAACTAAGTAGTGATAAACAGGCGGCAATTTTGTACCAGTTTCTGAAGCATATTTTGTTGGCTGAGGTGGGAGAGAACTGCTTGTGAAAGACACAGATTCAGATTCTTGTGCTGGTCTACCACACAGTTCTAATTTTCATACATGTGCAGTTGACTGTCATTTATGTATCCGTTATTATAAAACTGAAATCCAATTGCAATGAAATTACTCTCCATTTGTACTACTTCCCTTATTCATATTAAATTAATATCATTAAGTAATAGTTATGAAATGAGTATGGATCTGTAACAAAATCTGATGAGTTTTAAATATTTGGCTACAGGCTAGAAGAACAATTTTAAACATCCACACAAGACACTGGCACACTGATACTAGCAGCGAGTTTATGGATCGCCTAGCCGAGAATACAGCTGGATACTGTGGTGCTGATCTAGAGGCACTTTGCACAGAAGCTCTTATGTGTGCAATGAAACGCAGCATCTCTTCAGAGCAAAGTACAGCAAAAAGTTTAATGGTACAATAAATCCTTATGACATAAAACGGTTTCTCAAAGTTTGTATGTATTGATGTTTGTGTATATAATATGAACTGAATATATTCATAGGCTACTCCAGCAATTAATTATTCAATGTTTTATGGACAATTCTAAAGTCACCTATGAACATAAATTCTATAATCCCCCCCGTAAATACAGTGTGTCATAATCCTGTCTGTAGGATGAACTTGATACTAATTGGCAATATTACTCTGATCTGATTTTTTTAAAGGTTCATGAAGATGATTTCATTGCAGCCAAATCAAAATTTGTGCCCGCTTATCTTCGGTCATCCATTTCACCAGCTTGTTCATTGTCAGAAGTAATTTGCCCATTACTACAGAAAAGAGTTGAAAGTCTCATGCAGCAACTGGAGAAGAACTATTCATTCAAATTTGTGTTTCCGAAGCAGAGGTAAGTGCAAAATAACAAAAAACTGAAAGCCCAAAATTTATGATTTCTTGTCAGTGAGCTCGCCATTCATAGTAACTGACCGAAAGTCATCAAGTAAAACAGAAGTGATTACTAGTGTTCCCCAAGGTAGCGTTATAGGCCCTCTGCTGTTCCTTACCTGTATAAATGATGGTTTGCAGATGATACAGTCATTTATCATCTAGTAAAATCATCAGAAGATCAAAACAAATTGCAAAATGATTGGAAAGTTATCTGAATAATGTAAAAATTAGCAACTGGCACTAAATAATGAAAAGTATGTGGTCATCCACATGAGTGGTAAACGGAATCTGTTAAACTTTGGTTATACGATATATCAGTCTACTCTAAAGGCCTTGAATTCAACTAAATACCTAGGAATTACAATTACAAACAATTTAAACTGGAAAGAACACATAGAAAATGTTATGGGGAAGGCAAACCAAAGACTCCGTTTTATTGGCAGGACACTTAAGAAATGTAACAGATCTGTTAAGGAGACTGCCTACGCTATGCTTGTCTGCCCTCTTCCGGAGTACTACTGTTCTGTCTGGGATTCTTACCAGATAGGATTAATGGAATACTTTGAGGAAGTTCAAAGAAGAGCAGCACATTTTGTGGTATAGTGAAATAGGGAAGAGAGTGTTATGGACATGATTCAGGATTTGGGATGGACACCATTAAAACAAAGGTGTCTTTGCTGCGGCGGAAGCTTCCATGTTATTTCAATCAACAACTTTCTCCTCTGAAGGCAAAAATATTTTGATGATGCTGACCTACAGGAAGAAATGATCATCATGACAAAATACGGAAAATCAGAGTGATAAAATAAGGAAAATCAGAGCTCCATGGAAAGATACAAATGTTCGTTTTTTCCACTCACTGTTCGAGAGTGGAATAACAGAGAATTATTGTGAATGTGGTGCGATGAACCCTCTGCCAGGCACTTAAGTGTGATTTGCAGTTTATCCATTTAGATGTAGATGAATAGAAAAAGTTTTGTGCTATTATGCACAGAAGAATATCACCTACTCACAAGACAATACGGGACTCTGAATAGGATTGTTTAACTATTACAATAGGTTGAAGACTTTGTATTGCCTCAGAAAGATCCATTCTAACCAAAATACTCCACATTCCTCCAAGAGAAATCTTTTGTTTTCATTTCTCATTTTCATGCGCCTGAACGTCTAGTCTTCCCAAATATGTGTGTCCGTTTCCTCCCATTATCATCTTTATTTTTCGTTTCACCAGGCCACTTGTAGTTTCTTCCCATTTATTACTATTGTCAGAAATTTATTATTATTCCTTTGTCCTTACGTGCTACAAAATGTTGATTCTAATTCTTTCTCAGCATCTTGTATGTGTGTTTCGGCCAGGATAGAGAATAACTTTCAGTTCGTTTTTTACTTTTGTAATGCTTTAAATTTTAAAGAAAATTTATTTTAATAACTTATAACAAGACAGAAACCATGGAATACAGGTTAATGCATTTTTCATTTAAATATCATGTTCTGTATAACCCACTATGAATGTGAAATCAGTCAAAGTATACTTAACATATTGGTTTAGCTATCAAAAACTGTTTCTGAAAGCAATGAAGTGGTGTTAAACATAATTGCTTTGCTATGTTTTGTTTAACATTAGGGAGCAACTTACATAATTACCAGAAAAGTACCTACACAAAGTGTTGTAAGTCAGCATCTTCCACAACACAAATGTTACTAAGCACAAATTATTTACAGATAAATATCACAGAAGGTAATAGTGCCTAAGTCTTACAAAAAGCTTTTGGAGGTGGATATCTCTTGAGAAACACTATACTCTGTAAGCTTGTGGAATAACTCACTCTTCAGTGCAGGAGAGCACTGTTTGTAGGTTCAATTGGGAAGCACTCGTCTACAAACCATGCTCTCGATACATCCATATGCCACCAGTTCATTCACGCCGGCCGCGGTGGTCTCGCGGTTCTAGGCGCGCAGTCCGGAACCGTGCGACTGCTACGGTCGCAGGTTCGAATCCTGCCTCGGGCATGGATGTGTGTGATGTCCTTAGGTTAGTTAGGTTTAAGTAGTTCTAAGTTCTAGGGGACTAATGACCACAGCAGTTGAGTCCCATAGTGCTCAGAGCCATTTTTGAAGTTCATTCACTGAAAACACTACTATGGGTCATGCAGTGAGTGAAGGCAGGCAGGTAAGTCTGTGTTCTAGTGAAATGTTGACAGTAGGTAACAACAAAATTCAAACTGCAGCCCAGGAGAAAACTGCATAGTGCAGTGTTGTCACCAATAGGTGCATTAGAGAGATTGCTGTAAACACCTGCTGGTTGTGACAAGTAAGGCTTTGGCAGTCAGTGGCAGCTCTTAAATTTGTCTCAGATGTTTTACCATATGACTGAGTGTCAGTGGAAGTATCCTTCTGCATCACACTGAGTGGCCTTGACAGGCAGGCATAATTATATTGCTTGATCCATTGATGCATCTGGCAGGATAACAAGACTGAGGACAAAATATCTGCTCATTGTAAATGATTTTCAGTGACAGGCTTCTAAAGTGTGGATGACCGTAGAGTAAAGTAGATTTCTCTGTTGCTGGTGCATGTATTGAAAAGTGACCTGCAAGTGCTGCATGTTATTAGAATTATCCTTTATTTTACACCATTTGGTGTTCCTCAGGGCTCCATTTTAGGGCCAAGCCTATTCATATGCTATGTAAATGATTTCCCAAGTTTCTGGACAATAAGCAATTGATCACTGTGTATGTAGATGACACATCTGGTGTCTGCTATGCAGACAGTGAGCGCAGCCTAGTTGAAGAGATACATAACTATACCGAAAAGGCAACAGCTCACTTTGAAAGAGAGAACTTAAAAGTAAACATAGAAAAATCTAACATTATTCATTTTAAACCAAGCAGTCCAAACAGAAAAAATACTGTGATTGATGAAGTTCTACCAAAAGCCTGTACAGATTGTAAATTCTTGGGTTTATGCATAGATGATTGACATTCATGGAAGCAGCAAGCTGATTATGTCTGTAAAAAAATAATACCTTGTCTATATGTATTAAGAAGATTATCACCATATCTTAATTCTGAAACACTAAGGACTGTATATTATGGATTAGTGTACCCTTTCTTGTCATATGGAATATTACTGTAGGCTGGGACATGACAAATTAATGTGAAAAGGGTTTTCATGCTGCAGAAGCGAGCCTTTAGGATCATAGCAAATGTAAAACCAGGAGCTTCTTGCAAGCCCCTATTCATTAGACACAATATTCTCACAGTTAATGCCATGTATATAGAAGAAACTATAATGCTAGTGAAAGAAGGCATTAACATCATGAAAAGAAACTTGGCTATTCACAACTATGAAACAAGGCATAGAAAAGACTTTCATGTAGTTAACAGAAGGTTAACAGTGAAATGCCCATCAAAGGAGCTGTTGTTAATAACTTGTTACCAAATGTAGTTAGGATATTGACAGGGGATATTTTTAAAAAGAGAGTCAAGCAGTGGCTTATCCATATGCTCTTATTACTTGAATTTATCAAGAATTGTAATGTAATAAGAAATAATGTAAACTAAAAAAAATGCAACTGTAAAAACTTTATACCTAATTGAAAATGCACATGCATGTAGAATTACATTTTGCAAGCAATAAATTGAAATTGAAACCATCTCAAGTTGCACAACTTTTATAGTACTTAATAGAGTTGGGCTAATAAGGCCCTCCACATTACTAAGAGATAAATTACAGAATGTTCTGGTTGAGAATTATGAACTATTTAGGAATAAAGGAGACGATTCACTGAAAGAAAGGTGCACTGTGTAGCTGATAGATACACAAGCAGTAAGGTCAGAGCTTGATTAGCTTTCAGAATGCACTTTCTTTCACAAGCTTGGAGGAAAAGCATGCACAAGCTTGGAGGAAAAGCATGCACACAAACACACATACACTGACTCACTCACTATATTCAAATGCCTGTCTCCTTACATTGTGCTCAGTTAATTGCCAGCTCTCTGCTGGCCCACAATAAGCATACGGGGGTGAGGTGGGGTGTGGGGTGGGGTGGGGTGTGGGCTGGAGGGAGGCAGTAGGCACATGCACCTATTTGTTTACCCCCACCCAATTTGTATCCCCACATCAGCTAGTTGTGTGCTATTATCCCACACCCCAGTCTATGAAATAATGCCCCAGCTATCTGCCACCTGCTCCCTTTACCTGCATCCCCATCTAGCCCACAGACAGCTCCCTGCCCTCCCACAAGCCATTCCCCTCCCCACCCCCTCTCTGCCTCTGGCCCCTCTCCCTCAGTCTCTGTGGGCCAGGAAAGTGCAATCTTGAAAAAGGAAGAGCTTGAAAAAGGAAGTGAAAGGTTAGGCAAGATCTGGACCTTTCATTTGTGTACCTATTGACGATGCAGCACTTCTCCCTTTTGGTGAGTCAGTTCTTTTATTCCTGAATAATCACATTACAATGTATATTGCAATTTTAAATGGTAAAAGTTCTGCTTATAGCCTCCACTTCTTGCTAGTCTTGCAGACGCATACATACTCAGCAACATACTCAGCAACATGCATCGACAACATTGTAACAAATTATAACTTTGATAATGTAAATAAATTCTGTCTAGACTAAGGTCTTTCTGATCACTCTGCCTTGTTTGTGTCACTACCAAAAACTGACAAACATAATATAAAGAAGACTTGTATCAAAAGGAGTTTCAATAAAACAAATATTGAAATATTCTATGAAAAACTAAGTAAAGTTAAGCGGTGTTTCAGGGATGGTGATTCAACAAATGAAAACTTTAGTACATTCTTAAACAGTTTTATTGAAGTATTTAATGAAACTTTCCCGCCAAGATCATATTGCAACAAAACATCAAGTAAGATAAAATGGATCACACCAGGAATAAAAACATCGAGTGAGAGGAAAAGGAAGCTACACAATCAACTGAAGTACAACAAAGATCCTGATTTTGTAAAATATGTTAGAAACTATAAAACTATTTTCAAAAAAGTTGTGAAAGCTTCAAAACAAATGGCAAATAACAAATTCATTCTAGGGCAGAAAAATAAAACAAGGGCAGTATGGTCTGTAGTTAAGTCTGAATTAGGTGTCCAAAACCATAAACAAGATATCTCAGAAATCAAACTTAAGGAAAAATTGGTTGTAAATCCAGCTCAAATATCTGAGTGCTTCAATGAATACTTTATAAATGTAGCACAATCTGATTTAGAAATAGCAAATTATGAGCAGAAAGTAAATAGTTTTGGGTTAAAAGACAATACCACTGAATGTCTTAAAAAATTCAACACAGTCTCAGCAAAACTTGTTGAAAATATCATACTTTCCTTGAAAGACAAAAACTCGGCTGGCTGGGATGGGATACCCACCAAAATAATTAAAAAAGTTTACAACGTAATAGCTCATCATAATAAACAAATCCTTTGAAGACAGTTACTTCCCTGATCTCTTGAAATATGCGGAAGTAAAACCATTGTATAAAAAAGGTTCAAAAGATGATATGGGAAATTATCGCCCCATCTCTATACTTCCTGTCATATCAAAAATATTTGAAAAAATTGCTGCTTTACAGATACAAAGCTTCATCACACAAAATGATATCATTTCACCAAACCAATTTGGCTTCCAACAAGGTAAAAACACAGTAGATGCAATAAATGAGTTTATTGAAAAAATTACTTCATCACTAGATAGGAAAGCTAAGGTCGCAGGAATATTTTGTGATCTTACAAAAGCATTCGACTCTGTAAACCATGCCCTCATGCTTTTCAAACTCAACAGGTATGGAATAAGGGATATTGCTTTGAAATGGTTTGAATCATACCTCTCGGAGAGGAAGCAAAGGGTAATAATCACATCAAATGGAGCAGATTACTTCTCAGAGTGGAAAACTGTCACACAAGGTGTTCATCAAGGCTCAATTCTTGGACCCATTTTATTCTTGTTCTATGTAAATGACTTGCCTCTCAATATAAATACTCATTTAACTTTGTTTGCAGATGATACTTCTGCCCTAATTGAAAATGAAAATTCTGAAAATGTACCACATTGTGTCATGAATACGTTAAGAAACCTGGAAACATGGTTCAGTCTAAATGGCTTAAGGCTAAACATTTCAAAAACCCACCTGATGAGTTTTAAATCCAAAAAGTCAAAAACTGAAGAAATCTGTATCACTCACAACAATCAAAAAATGAAAGAACTTGACTCAGTCAGGTTCCTGGGAATAAACTTAGACAAAACTTTGAGCTGGAATTCTCATATAGAATATCTAGCAAATAAATTAAACAGCCTTGCTTTTGCAATGGAAATTTTAGCCTGTGCCACTGATATGGCCACCAGGAAAATAGCGTATTACAGCTACTTCGAATCAGTTATTCGATATGGCATAATTTTTTGGGGAAACTCTGGAAACGTTACACGGATCTTAAAATTGCAAAAAAGAATTGTTCGCAACATGTGCTCTGCACAGCCGAGGGCATCATGTAGACCATTATTTAGAGATCTAAAAATATTAACTGTTCCCTCTCTATACATCCTTGAGGTGATTCTTTTCCTACGCAGGAGAGCTGATCTATTCCAAAAACATCATTTTGAACACTCGTATGACACGAGACATAAAGAAAACTTTATGCTCACCTCTCATCGCTTAAAACTGCGTGCTCAGACTCCTCAGTATATAGCCATGAAAATTCACAACTCTATAAAAGAGTGTGGCATGATGAGTATGAAGGTAAATATTTTAAAAAGCAAGTTACATGATTTTCTAATTAAACGATGCTACTACTCTGTGGAAGATTTCATGAAGGATGAAGTGATACTTTGAGCTGGATCCCTAAAATGGAATAAAAATTTCTGATAGTTATAGTAGATGTAAATGCTATAAGTTTGACAAATTTTAAGTAAGTAAATTCTTCACAAAGTATTACTGTAAGTATGACAAAATTGTAAATAAGCTAATTGTAACCTTGATGTGTCTCCTGTACATCAGACATATGTTCTGAAATATTGTACGTTATGAGATAAATAAAACACATTTAACATTTAACATGACTTGCCAGATGTACATATATGAATGAGTTCAACTGTTTAAAATGGTGATGTACTTGCACATTGTAATATTCAATCAGCAATATGAATACTACTGATTCATTGTGAAGACAGGTTGTATAGTGAAGACAGTTTTAGAATGATGATGATGATGATGATGATGAAGTCCCATACTCCGTGATGGAGTGTAGGGGAATGATGCGGGAGACCTGCACTGCCGTACTAGGCAAGGTGCTAATGGAGATGGTTTGCCATTGCCTTCCTCTGACCATAATGGGGATGAAAGATGATGATAAAGATGACACCCAGTCATCTCAAGGCAGGAAAAATCCCTGACCCCGCCGGGAATTGAACCCGGGACCCTGTGCTCGGGAAGCAAGAACGCTACTGCGAGACCACGAGCAGCGGAGAGTTTTAGACTAAAACTAGTAAATACCAAAAGAACTGTGTAACTGAGACTGTGAGAAATAAAGAATAATCTAGCTGTCTTCTATATATACACGAAGCCAATTGTTGTCGACTGTCAAACTGACAAGGATTGCTTCTTACTACAGTAGCAGAAGGTGCATTCCACCAAGTTGTGTGACAGCAAATGCTTTGTATTGATGTTACTTTGGGAAATGTGGGAAAAGATCACATAGAAAATATAGCTCAAGCCAAACCCACTGAAGCCAAGCAGTTGGAAAATGGCTACATCTAGCACCAAACTGCACTGCAGCTGGGAGGACCATGCCTTACTGGTGCTGCAGTCAGGGAGCTGCAAATGGCTGTAACTCTGTAGCTTACACCAAGTGCAGTGCAGTCAGATGGGCTGGCTGGTGCGATAATTCGCAGCTACCATAATTGCCATAAGATATCATTCAAAACACCACTTAGATCTGGAGCAGATAATGTTCTCACTTCCTGAGAAATTTCCTTATCTAACACTGGTTTTTGACAAAATTATGAAGAAGGATAGATTATGAAGAATAATTATGAAGAGGATAGATATAGTGGAGATGTTAAGTCGCAGATAGGTGCAAGAAAAAGACTGCTAAACGGGTAAGCTTTCGGCCGAAAGGCCTTCTTCTGAAGTAGACAACACACTCACATTCATGCTAACACAATTCACACACACAGAGGAACTCCGACACTGGTCACCAAGGCTGAATTGCGAACAATGGCAGATGATGGGAGAAGTAATCTGAGTGGTGGTGGTGGTGTTGGTAAGAAGAAGGCTGGGGCATGGAGGGGAGGAGATAGCAGGGTAGAGATGGGGAACTGTAAATTGCTTTTTTTCCCCTAAGGGAAGTCTTTCCGCTCCCGGGATTGGAATGACTCCTTACCCTCTCCCTTAAAACCCACATCCTTTCATTTTTCCCTCTCCTTCCTTCCTTCCTGATGAAGCAACTGCCAGTTGCGAAAGCTCGTAATTCTGTGTGTGTGTTTGTGTGTTTTGTTCATGTGCCTGTCTGCCGGCACTTTCCCGCTTGGTAAGTCTTGGAATCTTTGTTTTTAATATATTTTTCCCATGTGGAAGTTTCTTTCTGTTTTATATATATCTTTCCTCGTCACCTTAGCCAGCTTCATCCTGACCCACAACTTCTTCACTTTTGAAGGCCAGACATACCAACAATTAAAGGGAACAGCCATGGGTACCAGGATGGCCCCCTCGTATGCCAACCTGTTTATGGGTCGCTTAGAGGAAGCCTTCTTGGTTACCCAAGCCTGCCAACCCAAAGTTTGGTACAGATTTATTGATGACATCTTCATGATCTGGACTCACAGTGAAGAACAACTCCAGAATTTCCTCTCCAACCTCAGCTCCTTTGGTTCCATCAGATTCACCTGGTCCTACTCCAAATCCCATGCCACTTTCCTAGACATTGACCTCCATCTGTCCAATGGCCAGCTGCACACATCCGTCCACATTAAACCCACCAACAAGCAACAGTACCTCCATTATGACAGCTGCCACCCATTCCATATCAAAAGGTCCCTTCCCTACAGCCTAGGCCTTCGTGGCAAACGAATCTGCTCCAGTCCTGAATCCCTCGACCATTACACCAACAACCTGAAAACAGCTTTCGCATCCCGCAACTACCCTCCTAACCTGGTACAGAAGCAGAGAACCAGACCCACTTCCTCATCCCCTCAAACCCAGAACCTCTCACAGAAGAACCCCAAAAGTGCCCCACTTGTGACAGAATACTTCCCGGGACTGGATCAGACCTTGAATGTGGCTCTCCAGCAGGGATACGACTTCCTAAAATCCTGCCCCGAAATGAGATCCATCCTTCATGAAATCCTCCCCACTCCACCAAGAGTGTCTTTCCGCCGTCCACCTAACCTTTGTAACCTCTTGGTTCATCCCTATGAAATCCCCAAACCACCTTCCCTACCCTCTGGCTCCTACCCTTGCAACCGCCCCCGGTGTAAAACCTGTCCCATGCACCCTCCCACCACCACCTACTCCAGTCCTGTAACCCGGAAGGTGTACACGATCAAAGGGAGAGCCACGTGTGAAAGCACCCATGTGATTTACCAACTGACCTGCCTGCACTGTGACGCTTTCTATGTGGGAATGACCAGCAACAAACTGTCCATTCGCATGAATGGACACAGGCAGACAGTGTTTGTTGGTAATGAGGATCACCCTGTGGCTAAACATGCCTTGATGCACGGCCAGCACAGCTTGGCACAGTGTTACACCGCCGAGTTATCTGGATACTTCCCACCAACACCAACCTATCCGAACTCCGGAGATGGGAACTCGCCCTTCAGTATATCCTCTCTTCTCGATATCCGCCAGGCCTCAACCTCCGCTAATTTCAAGTTGCCGCCGCTCATACCTCACCTGTCTTTCAACAACTTCTTTGCCTCTGTAGTTCCGCCTCGACTGACATCTCTGCCCTTACTCTTTGCCTTTAAATATGTCTGCTTGTGTCTGTGTATGTGCGGATGGATATGTGTGTGTATGGGTGTGCGAGTGTACACCTGTCCTTTTTTTCCCCTAAGGGAAGTCTTTCCGCTCCCGGGATTGGAATGACTCCTTACCCTCTCCCTTAAAACCCACATCCTTTCATCTTTCCCTCTCCTTCCTGAAGAAGCAACCATCGGTTGCGAAAGCTAGCAATTCTGTGTGTGTGTTTGTTTGTTTTATTAATGTGCCTGTCTGCCGGCGCTTTCCCGCTTGGTAAGTCTTGGAATGGCAGGAGTTCATCCGCTGTTGCAGATGTGTGCGAGAACCATCACCCCGACGCACCGGAAGCAGTACATTTGGCGATGGGCTTATTAAGGCTATAAAGCTAAACAGCTGTGATCACATAAACTTTATTTCCACTGAGGTTGCACACTACTGTAGATCATCTTTGAAAGTAGTGTCTTCTAGTGTTTGGTACATAGATGATGTCAGTCATCTCACGTTATTTATATTAGATGGCAAAGCTATAAAGAGGGGAAGATTTGGGCAATTGATCAATTGTTTTAGTTAGGAAATTCATTTGTGTCTCTTTATGTCAATTGGACTTTGATACAAAAACATTTGTAATATAAAAGGGGATTTAATCTACAATAAATTAATAACCAGAAACAGCATTTATCATTTGGTAGGTACTAATTCCCTTAATCAATTATTTATGTTTATGTTGTAATGTATATGTTAAAGAGCAAGAAAAAGAAGATAATCACCATAAAGAGATCCTAAGATCTGCTTCAGGGGGTAGTCAAACAGGACCAAATCTTCATTTTCACATTCAGTGTTTCTGTTCCGCACATTCATTTTACACCCAGCTAGAGTAGCATCTTGGATATTTATAACCATGTACTAACCTGACCATAGATCCTGTTCATCCTGCCACTGAATTTCACTGATCTCTGATATATCTAATTTCAACCTATCCCTTTCTCAGTTTAGATTTTCTAACCTACCTACCAATTATGGAAGATAACACTCCAACCCATAGAATATGAGTTCTGCTTTTCTTGATGATGAGATTCTCCTGAGTAGTTCCCCACTGCATATAGGAATTTGGGGCTACTTTAATTCTGGAATATTTTGTACAACAAGTTTCTTCATAATTTAAGCTTATAGTAGAGTTGCATATTCTTGGGAAAAAGTGATGCTATAGTTTCCCTTTGCTTTCAGCCATTTAAAGTGCCTGCAGGGCAAGGCCATGTAGGCTGAAATTACAAGATCAGACCTGGCTGTTGCCCCTGCAACTAAAAATCCAGCTGCCCCTCTTCAGGCACCACAGGTTTGTCTGGCCTGTCCACAGATTCCTCTCCATTGCACCTATGGTACAGCTATATGTGTCACTGAGGGAAGCAAGCCACCCTACCTAACTGAGGCAAGCCAGTCACCCTACCTCACTGAGGCAAGCAAGCCACCCTACCTCAGCAGTGTCGGTGGTTCATGGGCCAGAGATAGAATGTTAATTGTTTTCTAGTGCTCTAACTTTGAGTAGAGAAAGAAAGAGATTTAAGTAACACAATTTTACTACTACAATGATGAATTAGTTGATTATTAAAATCTGTTTTCAGATTAATTCTGTTTTTAAATCATGAGCTAATAGTAGAAATAAATTTTCTTTGCTTGATACAGGTTCGAAATAAAAGACAAAATGCTCTTTTGTCCACGTATATTGTTGACTGGGTCTGCAGACCAAGGCCTCACATCTCACTTGGCACCTGCAATTTTGCATAGGCTGGAGCATCTGCCAGTTCATCTCTTTGATGTTACTACATTGTGCAAATACAACAGCCTCACAGATTGTGGTTGTGTAGAGGTTTGTATGCTTGTACTAGGAAAAGGAGCAGCTACAGTAGATTTGTGGTTGCATAGAGGTGAGTATGCTTGTACTAAGAAAAAGCAGCTACAGCAGATTTGCATTGTAGTTGCTAAGTAGTGCTCTTTTAATTCTTGCACTAGGTATGTTCTGAATTATATTAATTGTTAAATTAATATGGAAGTCATATATCAGAGAAATACAACATTATATGATTGATTTATCAGAGCTGGGCAACAGAGTCTGTCAAGTGAGGTGGTGCAGTGGCAAGGCACTTTTGAGAGGACAGTGATTTGGATACATGTCTGGCCATACAGATTACGGTTTTCCACAATTTTCCTACATTACTTAAGGATACTATTGGTATGGTTCCATTGAAAAGTACACAGCCAACTTCCTTTCCCATCATTGCTTTAAACTGGTTTCTGCTTCATCTCTAGTGACCTAGTTGCCAATAGGACACTAGATCCCAATCTTTCTTCCTTATATTCTTTCTTCTTTCATTTCACAAGAAGCAACTGGCTCAATAATAGTCATTAAGAAACAAAAATTAGATATTTTAACAGAATTAGAATTTCAAAATTAATTTAACAGATATGAATTAAAATCATTAGTAGAAGCATTGCCAGGTGTGATTTGAATTTAAGTAACAGTGATGAAACAGATTTCTTTTCACTAACAGTTGTCTGGATCATTTTATGGAATTTTATATAGGTTTTATATGTTTGCATGATTGGAGCAATGTGAAGATTTAGTGGAAAGACATTTCTTCCTAAGCCAAAACCACTAAATATTATTTATTTCATGATGACCAAAATAGAAGATGACACCAAGCTTCTGCCAAGATTGGTCATGATAAAATAAATAATATTTAATGATCTTGGCTTCCGAAAAAATTTCTTTGGTTTATAGAATTTTGTCTTGGTACTAGAGCATTACTGTGATGCACACATGAGTGTCGACCTGAGGTAACATGTTTCTCTGTAATTCATCCTGTGATGGGTGGCACTAATGTGCAAAACTTAGGACGAAAGTAACTTTAACATGATTTGTCACTTCCAAGTAACATAGCTTGGTGAAACTTGGACCTTAAAAAGGAAGACCTGCTGCAGTGTAGTACAGAAGGTAACTGAAAGAAGTAAGCAATGAGATAAACAGAAATGCCACTTTTATTCAAATACAGTAACTACACTGAAGTTACTGTGAATCATAATGGTCCAGTGGAACAGTAAGTCACAGTTCTTAATATGGTGTGTGATCGCCATGGAGGGCAATGCATGCTCTGCAACATGTTCCCATGCTGGCTGCAATGTTGGTAAGGAGTTCTTGTGGTAAGCCATTCCTCAACCAGTGTGGCTGACAATTGCTGGATGGTCCTTTGTGTGTGTGGAAGTGCTGCAGTATGTCTCCAATACATCCACTAATGTTCAGTGTGATTTAAGTCAGGAGAATGGGCAGACCAGTCCATTTGCCAAATATCCTTTCATCTCAAGAACTGCATCCATAAAAATGAAATCAAGAGCAAATGAACCACATGAAAAGATGCACATTGGGAAGGAGTTCAATGTCACAATAACAATGACAAATGAGTTTACTGTGTTAAAAGATTTGGAGGTTAGTATGCCCATACAGCATTATGCCTCCCCACACCATAACACATGGACCACCAAAAGGATCATGTTCGATAATGATCATGGGTGTGTTACATATTCCCTCCTCTCACCATACCAAGCGGGGTGGTGCAGTGGTAAGGCACTGGACTCGCATTCAGGAGGACAATGGTTCAATCCCACGTCCGGCCATCCTGATTTAGGATTTCCCTAAATCACTGCAGGCAAATGCCGGGATGGTTCCTCTGAAAGGGCACGGCTGACTTCCTTCCCCATCCTTCTGTACACCGATGAGACCGATGACCACGCTGTCTGGTCTCCTTCCCCAAACAACCAACCAACCAACCTCTCACCATATGAGAGTGCATCTAGCATAGTTGAACGTGATCATTTTGGTGGCCAGGTGTTGTGGTGTGGGGAGGCATTATGTTGCATGGATGTATGAAGAATAATACATGATGCATTCAGAAACATAGTTGGAGGAGCTCTTGGAATAAAAGATATTCGGCAAATGGACTGGACTGTCCATTCTCCTGACCTAAATTTCATCAAGCACATGTGGTATGCATAGGGGAGAAGTATTGTAGCATGTCGACATGCACCAATGGCCATCCAGCAGTTGTCCCCCACACTAGTGGAGGAAGTTTCTTTTATCTCTAACTTTTGCACATCTGTGTAGAACCTCAAGCAATGTTCCTCCAGGTGATCTCTGGCAGTTATCTGACACAGACTGTGTGATGTTTGTCTGCCTTTGATTCTGCGTTGATAGTCCTCAGTGTCGAAGTACTGCATTGTTATACTGGTGGAAAAGTGGGGGAGGGAGTTCATCACTGACTACTGTAAATGATGTAGCTGACAGTTACTCAGCTGCATTTCACAGTTCTTTACTTTCGCTGTTCACAAACCCCCCAACATTACACAGTTATAGGGCCAGTTCACTATTGGTAAATTTAGATAAGCTTCATTAATAGCTTGCAGGCAAATGTCAGCATACTGCTACAATAGTTTGCTGTTGAACTTCTATGAGCAGTAAAAACCTAATCAGACAGTTCACATTTCTTTCAGAATAATGCGGTATGTGTGACACTACTTCTCAAATAAATGTAACAGACACATTCATTGCTTTAGCACACAGTCTACTTGTGTTACACTAATTCCACTGAATTATTGTTACTCTAATTGATACAGACTTCCCGTTTGAAAATTGGCTGTTGACTGATTGACTGAGGATCAAAATTTGGGCCTTTATATATCTTCACAATAATAGGCACTGAAACTATACATTGTTTGATGTTTAACTTACAGAAATTACAATTAAAACATAACTCATTCAATTAACTGCATATATCAAAAAATTCCTTCTTTTTAACAGTTTCTTCTTCTGCAAGGGTTAAGCCAAATTATTTGTTTAAATTGTGAAATTAAAAGATATAGTTATACAAACAATACTTTTAACAAAACTGGTAACTACTTTGGAATTAATTAAGGGCTGGCTTTGCTAACATATTTTCGAATAGAGCCAAATAAATACTTCAAAAATCCTAGTGGTTCTTCGTCCACATGTTTATAATTAGTACAGAATTTATATTTGTTTATAAGTCAACAATAGAATTCAAGTCACGGAAAAATTACAGATTGCACTCTGTAAGAAGAGATATTAACTAGGAATAGTCAAAATAAATTACGAAATTAATTAGATACACATTCCATTAGAACTACTGACACCCTTGGGAGAGCCAGCCCTGACAAAACTGTACCATCTGGTGAGCAAGATGTATGAGACAAGCGAAATACCCTCAGACTTCAAGAAGAATATTATAATTCCAATCCCAAAGAAAGCAGGTGTTGACAGATGTGAAAATTACCAAACTATCAGTTTAATAAGTCACAGCTGCAAAATACTAACACGAATTCTTTACAGATGAATGGAAAAACTGGTAGAAGCTGACCTCGGCGAAGATCAGTTTGAATTCCGCAGAAATGTTGGAACACGTGAGGCAATACTGACCCTATGACTTATCTTAGATTTTAGATTAAGGAAAGGCAAACCTTCATTTCTAGCATTTGTAGACTTAGAGAAAGATTTTGACGATATTGACTGGAATACTCTCTTTCAAATTCTAAAGGTGGCAGGGGTAAAATACAGGGAGTGAAAGGCTATTTACAATTTGTACAGAATCCAGATGGCAGTTATAAGAGTTGAGGGGCATGAAAGGTAAGCAGCGGTTGGGAAGGGAGTGAGACAGGGTTGTAGCCTATCCCCGATGCTATTCAATCTGTATATTGAGCAAGCAGTAAAGGAAACAAAAGAAAAATTCAGAGTAGGTATTAAAATCCATGGAGAAGAAATAAAAACTTTGAGGTTCGCCGATGGCATTGTAATTCTGTCAGAGACAGCAAAGGACCTGCAAGAGCAGTTGAATGGAATGGACAGTGTCTTGAAAGGAGGATATAAGATGAACATCAACGAAAGCAAAATAAGGATAATTGAATGTATTCGAAATTAAGTCAGGTGAAACTGAGGGATTTAGATTAGGAAATGAGACACTTAAAGTAGTAAAGGAGTTTTGCTTTTTGGGGAGCAAAATAACTGATGATGGTCGAAGTAGAGAGGGTATACAAAGCAGACTGTCAATGGCAAGGAAAGTGTTTCTGAACAAAAGAAATTTGTTTACATCGAGTATAGATTTAAGTGTCAGGAAGTCGTTTCTGAAAGTATTTGTATGGAGTGTGGCCATGTATGGAAGTGAAACATGGATGATAACTAGCTTGGACAAGAAGAGAATAGAAGCTTTCGAAATGTGGTGCTACAGAAGAACGCTGAAGATTAGATGGGTAGATCATATAACTAATGCGGAGGTATTGAATAGGATTGGGGAGAAGAGGAGTTTGTGGCACAATTTGACTAGAAGAAGGGATTGGTTGGTAGGACATAGCTATTCACACTATACATAAATGACCTTGTGGATGACATTGGAAGTTCACTGAGGCTTTTTGCGGATGATGCTGTGGTATATCGAGAGGTTGTAACAATGGAAAATTGTACTGAAATGAAATGCAGGAGGACCTGCAGCGAATTGACGCATGGTGCAAGGAATGGCAATTGAATTTCAATGTAGACAAGTGTAATGTGTTGTGAATACATGGAAAGGAAGATCCCATATCATTTAGCTACTATATAGCAGATCAGCAAATGGAAGCAGTTAATTCCATAAATTATCTGGGAGTACACATTAGGAGTGATTTAAAATGGAATGATCATATAAAGTTGATTGTTGGTAAAGCAGATGCCAGACTGAGATTCATTGGAAGAATCCTAAGGAAATGCAATCCGAAAACAAAGGAAGTAGGTTACAGGACATTTGTTCGCCCACTGCTTGAATACTGTTCAGCAGTGTGGGATCCGTACCAGATAGGGTTGATAGAAGAGATAGAGAAGATCTAATGGAGAGCAGCAGGCTTCATTACAGGATCATTTAGTAATCGTGAAAGCATTACAGAGATGATAGATAAACTACAGTGGATGACTCTGCAGGGGAGATGCTCAGTAGCTCGGTACGGGTTTTTGTTGAAGTTTCAAGTACATACCTTCACCGAGGAGTCAAGCAGTACATTGCTCCCTCCTACATATATCTCGCAAAGAGACCATGAGGATAAAATCAGAGAGATTAGAGCCCACACAGAAGCATACCGACAATCCTTCTTTCCACGTACAATACGAGACTGGAATAGAAGGGAGAACCGATAGAAGTACTCAAGGTATCCTCCGCCACACACTGTCAGGTGGCTTGCAGAGTATGGATGTAGATGTAGACATGTTCTGAGTCATTAAGTGCTCACCAGTTTAGTATTGGAGGGCAGTGTGGAGGGTAAAGATCATAGAGGGAGACTAAGACATGGATACACTAAGCAGGTTCAGAAGGATGTAGGTTGCAGTAGGTACTGGGAGATGAAGAAGCTTGCACAGGATAGAGTACCATGGAGAGCTGCATCCGACCAGTCTCTGGACTGAAGACCACAACAACAACAACAACAACAACACAAAATTAACCACACAATTAGATCTGGGGCTATGTTTTCTAAGACTGAGTGCCAACCTTTCCCTTTTACGAAAAGGCAGATTATACTCATGTATGTTAATGGTGATTAGTCAAAAATGAAAAAAATGAATTTAAGGAGGCAGTCAAACAAGAGAGGAAGTAAAGAGATCCCAGCTTGCTTTGTCATGTTATCTCATTATTGGATTGACCAGATAGATATTGGAAATAGCTGACTGGGGAGTTCAATGATCACACGTGACCACCTCAGAAAGTGGACTTAACAATCTACACACAAAAATATCAGGTAAGAAATATTATCAAAAACTACAGTACATATGTTTTTCAAATTCCTGCTTAAAAACATTACTGTACATCACCTGGTTAGGTGGCGCTGCTGCTGCATGGCTGGCAGACAGCGCCACATGTAGAGGACTCGCATAACTGCGCGGTGGCACTTTGAAAGATCGGCGAGTCACAACAGTTGTCTCAAGCTGGTTAAACTTGAAAGATTTGGGTTTCTTTCCCATTTGCAAAATCACTAAAATGTTAAGTCCTGGTTTGGAATTCACACCATTTATGGACTCACATCACCTCAGCGTCCAACATATGTACATTACATCTAGCAAAACTCAAGATGTGCAGTAGCATAGCTTCTACTAAAAAGAATGAAAAAAGAATAGAGTCAACATCACATAACTTAATTACTACTCAAATCAAAATTAAGCTGATGGAAATTGTACCAAATCATTGTTCTACTTCTCCACTCAATGGAGTACTACTCTCATTCAACCAGAAAATTAAATCTTCACAAAATTACCAAATGTTACCAAATAGTTGACCTGTCACACTCTTCACAGCACTCTGGCACCACAGTTATCAGTTGATCAGCAAAATTACTTTTCTTCATTCCAGTATTACCAATTTAAGCTCATAATTCCTCAGAACACAAACAGAAGTTTTCAGATAACCTACAGATCTAATATTGCAGCATTATATGACTTGTACCTCACTAAAGTATTGCTCTTTCTATTAAGCTCTCATTCCCTGCTGCAGTGTCATGAATTGCACAATATACACAGTATCCAATGTTGACTAGTTCAAAATTAGATCCTCAATTTAGTTACACCACATTTGTTTGTCTATAGTTATCTTTTTCATTAATTATGTCTGTCAGCTCCATTATTTTACTAACATTTCTTACCTCATCAGAGAGTGGAGTGCGTTCTAAAAAAATATCCCTTCTGCAGAGACAGGCTCCTTAACCATTAAGATCATAGCTTAATTCATTATTGCTTTATTATCTAATAAATAAACACCTACTCTGCTTATCCAATGCAAAATTGATTCTACTGAAAAACACTCCACAATAACAGATCCTTATGCCAAGGCAACCTTAACTCTCATTACTGATCAGACAGAATTATCAATTAAAAAAAACTATTGTTCCACTCTATTCCATCAAATTGCTTGAGATTCTAGCCTGAAGGGCGATACACATACAAATCGTGCTTATTCTTTCCACATTCATTATTCCATGCAACTAGGTATAAAGTATTATTTCCTTAATGTTAGAAGACACTGAAACATGACACACTTCTAGAAGTAGATAGTTATCTCAATATACTGATTGCACTGAACACAAACACTTCTGTTATACCACAATTAATATTAAGACCTAGTATTCAAGATTGTTTTTGCATATTGCCTTTGCTGCTGCACCCATGAGCTGATTACTTCATATGTTAATTATAGTTTCCAGATAATCTGCACTTTCTCCTCCACATATACTGACACTTTTCATTTTCTGTTTACCTTACCTCTATGTCCGACAGAATTTTTTTAACCGTGACACCAATTTACTTTCATCATACTCCACAAAACGAAAATAAACACAGTATCTCATAGATTTTTACCAAATACCACTTGACTTTCCTTCCATCTCTTATCATTCCATTACTTATCACTATTGTTGTTGTTGTGGTCTTCAGTCCTGAGACTGGTTCTCCATGCTACTCTATCCTGTGCAAGCTTCTCCATCTCCCAGTACCTACTGCAGCCTACATCCTTCTGAATCTGCTTAGTGTATTCATCTCTCGGTCTCGCTCTATGATTTATACCCTCCACCCTGCACTCCAATACTAAATTGGTGATCCCTCGAGGACTGATCCCTTCTTCTAGTCAAGTTGTGCCACAAGCTCCTCTTCTTCCCAATTCTATTCAATACCTCCTCATTAGTTATGTTATCTACCCATCTAATCTTCAGCATTTTTCTGTAGCACCACATTTTGAAAGCTTCTATTATCTTCTTGTATAAACTATTTATTGTCCACATTTCACTTCCATACTTGGCTACGCCCCATACAAATACTTTCAGAAACGACTTCCTGACATTTAAATCTATACTCGACGTTAACAAATTTTTCTTCTTCAGAAACACTTTCCTTGCCATTGCCAATCTACATATTATATCCTCTCTACTTTGACCATCATCAGTTATTTTGCTCCCCAAGTAGCAAAACTCCTTTACTACTTTAAGTCTCTCATTTCCTAATCTAATTCCCTCAGCATCACCCGACATAATTTAACTACATTCCATTATCCTCATTTTGCTTTTGTTGATGTTCATCTAATACCCTCCTTTCAAGACACTGTCCATTCCATTCAACTACTCTTCCAAGTCCTTCACTGTCTCTGACAGACTTACAATGTCATAGGTGAACCTCAAAGTTTTTATTTCTTCTCCATGGATTTTAATACCTACTCTGAACTTCTCTTTTGTATCCTTTATTGCTTGCTCAAAATACAGATTGAATAACATTGGGGAGAGGCTAAAACCCTGCCTCACTCCCTTCCCAACCACTGCTTCCCTTTCGTGCCCCTCAACTAATATAATTGCCATCTGCTTTCTGTACAAATTGTAAATAGCCTTTCGCTTCCTGTATTTTACCTCTGCCACCTTCATAATTTGAAAGAGAGTATTCTAATCAACATTGTCAAAAGCTTTCTCTAAGTCTACAAATGCTAGAAATGTAGGTTTGCCTTTCCTTAATCTTTCTTCTAAGATAAGTTGTAAGGTCAGTATTGCCTCACGTGTTCCAACATTTCTACGGAATTGAAACTGATCTTCCCCGAGGTCAGCTTCTAGCAGTTTTTCCATTCATCTGTAAAGAATTCGTGTTAGTATTTTGCAGCTGTGACTTATTAAACTGATAGTTTGGTAATTTTCACATCTGTCAACACCTGCTTTCTTTAGGATTGGAATTATAATATTCTTCTTGAAGTCTGAGGGTACTTTGCTGTCTCATACATCTTGCTTACCAGATGGTCGAGTTTTGTCAGGGCTGGCTCTCCCAAGGGTGTCAGTAGTTATACTGGAATGTTGTCTACTCCGGGTGCCTTGTTTTGACTCAGGTCTTTCAGTGCTCTGCGAAACTCTTCACACAGTATCATATCTCCAATTTCATCTTCATCGACATCCTCTTCCATTTCCATACTATTTTTCTCAAGTACATTGCCCTTATATAGACCCTCTATATACTCCTTCCACCTTTCTGCTTTCCCTACTTTGCTTATAACTGGGTTTCCATCAAAGCTCTTGATATTCATGTAAGTGGTTCTCCTTTCTCCAAAGGTCTCTTTAATTTTCCTGTAGGCAGTATCTATCTTACCCCTAGTGAGATAAGCCTCTACATACTTACATTTGTCCTCTAGCCATCTCTGCTTGGCCATTTTGCACTTCCTGTCAATATCATTTTTAAGACGTTTGTATTCCTTTTTGCCTGCTTCACTTACTGCATTTTTATATTTTCTCCTTTCATCAATTAAATTCAATATTTCTTCTATTACCTAAGGATTTCTACTAGCCCTCGTCTTTTCACCTACTTGATCCTCTGCTGCCTTCATACAATGGGCAATCAGCAACATGCATTGACAATGTTCTAACTAATTATGTATATGAAGATGTGTATAAATTTTGTGTAGATCTAGGTATTTCAGATCATTATGTATTGTTTATTGAGCTGCCACAGACAGACACAAACATTTCACATACAAGAACCCATATGAGCAGGAACTTTAGCAAAGAAAACTTGCTAACATTTAGTGAGAAGCTAAGAGATAAAACATGGCCTTTTGATTATGGTAACTCAAGTGATAAAAACTTTGAGAAATTCCTAAATAGTTTTCTTGCAGACTTTAATGAAACATTCCCACCTAGACTCTGCAGCAATAAGATAACAAATACAGTAAAGTGGATTACCCAGGGCATAAAAATTTCCAGTGTAAGGAAAAGGCAACTGCACAGAGAACTAAAATATAATAAAGATATAAATTTCATTAAATATGTTAGACTCTATAAAACCATATTTAAAAGAGTTGTCAAGGCAGCAAAACAACTGGCAAACAACAGGTTAATTTTAAATCATAAAAATAAGACAAAGGCTGTGTGGTCAGTCATTAAATCTGAGTTAGGTGTTAAAGCCTGTAACCAAGAAATTCCAAAAATTGACATTGAAGGAAAAACTGTTGTAAATCCAACTCAAATACCAGAGTACTTTAATGAATTCTTTATAAATGTAGCAAAATCTGATGTAGATGTAGCAGATTATCACAACAAAGTAAATCCCTTTGGCCTAGGCAAAAACTCTGAAAACTTTACAAAATTCTCAAAAGTTTCTTTTGAGGATGTAGAAAATGCTATTTTAACATTAAGAAACAAAAAATCTGCAGGTTGGGATAGAATACCCACCAAAGTTATTAAAGTGGTACACAATAGAATTGCAAACCCACTAGCTCAGATAATAAATCAATGTTTTGAAGAGGGCTGTTTCCCAGAGGTACTGAAATATGCTGAAGTCAAACCACTCTTCAAGAAGGGATCAAGAGAGATCATGGGAAATTATCGTCCTATCTCAATTCTCCCAGTCCTATCTAAAATATTTGAAAAACTTGCTGTTGCTCAAATCCAAAACTTCATTGCAAAATATTCTGTTATTCTAAACAATCAATTTGGTTTTCAGCAAGGGAAAAACACCGTAGATGCAGTTAACAGTTTCATTGAGAAAATAAGTACGTCATTAGACAAGAGAAATAAGGTGGCAGGAATTTTCTGCGACCTCACAAAGGCATTCGATTCCGTAAACCACGCATTGCTTGTTTACAAACTTGAAAAGTATGGCATTGGCGGCAGTGCCCTACAATGGCTTAAATCCTACTTATCCAACAGAAAGCAAAGAGTTAGCATTTCTTCAAATGGCGCATATTATTTTTCTGACTGGAAAAAAATTACTCAGGGTGTTCCACAAGGCTCCATATTAGGCCCAGTCCTATTTCTCTTTTATGTTAATGACTTACCATTAAATATCAGCTCCCCATCAGTTCTGTTCGCAGATGATACTTCTGTCTTAGTTGAAGATCAGGATTCAGAAAAAATTCTCAAATCTGTGATCAGTACCCTCAGTACCTTAGAAACTTGGTTTCAGCTAAATGGGCTGAATCTAAACATATCTAAGACTCACGTGATGCAGTTCAAAACCAAACAGTCAAAATGTGAGCAAATTAAGATTGTACACAACAACCAAGTTATAGAAGAAGTTGACTCAGTCAAATTCTTAGGTCTAAAAGTAGATGAAAATTTGAGGTGGCAGGCACACATTGAATACCTTGCAAACAAATTGAGCAGCTTTGCATTTGCAATGCAAATATTATCAACTGCAACGGACATTGACACGCGGAAAGTAGCATATACAAGCTACTTTGAATCCATTATTAGGTATGGTATTGTTTTTTGGGGTAACTCGACAAACATAGTGCGGATACTAAAAATACAGAAAAAAATCATACGAAATATGTGCACTGCCAATCACAAAGAACCATGTCGACCATTATTTAGGAAACTCAAAATATTAACTCTGCCATCCTTATACATATATGAGATTATTATATTTTTGTACTCCAGACGCGACTTATTTGAGGGAAACCATTTTGTCCATTCACATGATACCAGAAACAAAGAAAATTTTATGCTCCCCACCCACCGCCTCAGACTGTTTGCCCAGGGACCTCAATACATGGGAATGAAAATTTTTAATAAATTAAAAGGGAACAAGTTGATGCAGATGAATTTAGGTTCACTTAAAAGAAAGCTATATGAGGTACTGACAATGAAGTGTTATTACTCAGTGGATGAATTCATGCAGGACAATCTGGAAATTTGAGCTGGGTACAATGTGTTACATGTTCCAAGAAATATCCTTATAGTGTTGTTATTTATTATAGTGCTATCATTAATTAATGTAAAAATCATTGTAATTGTTTTATAAATTTTTGACATGTCTCCTGTACGCAAACCAAATGGATTGCAAATGTACGTCATGAGATGAATAAAACACAATTCACAATTCACAATTCATTACTTCATCCCTCAGAGCTACCCATTCTTCTTCTACTGTATTTCTTTCCCCCATTTATGTCAATTGTTGCCTTATGCTCTCCCTGAAACTCTGTACAACATCTGGTTTAGTCAGTTTATCCAGGTCCCATCTCCTTAAATTCCCACCTTTTTGCAGTTTCTTCCATTTTAATCTACAGTTCATAACCAACAAATTGTGGTCAGAGTCCACATCTGCCCCTCCAAATGTCTTACAATGTAAAACCTGGTTCCTAAATCTATGTCTTACCATTATATAATCTATCTGAAACCTGTCAATATCTCCAGGCTGTTTCCATCTATAGAACCTTCCTTCATGATTCTTAAAGCAAGTGTTAGCTATGATTAAGTTGTGCTCTGTTCAAAATTCTTCCAGACGGCTTCCTCTTTCATTTCTTAGCCCCAATCCATATTCACCTACTGTGTTTCCTTCTCTCCCTTTTCCTACTCTTGAATTCCAGTCACCCATGACTATTAAATTTTCATCTCCCTTCACTACCTGAATAATTTCTTTTATCTCATTATACATTTCATCAATTTCTTCGTCATCTGCAGACCTAGTTGGCATATAAACTTGCACTACTGTAGTAGGTGTGGGCTTCGTGTCTATATTGGCCACAATAATGTGTTCACTATGCTGTTTGTAATAGCTTACCCGTACTCCTATTTTTTTATTCATTATTAAACCTACTCCTGCATTATCCCTATTTGAATTTGTATTTATAACCCTGTATTCACCTGACTAAAAGTCTTGTTCCTCCTGCCACTGAAATTCACTGATTCCCACTATATCTAACTTTAACCTATCCCTTTCCCTTTTTAAATTTTCTAACCTACCTGCCCGATTAAGGGATCTGACATTCCACGCTCTGATCCGTAGAACACCAGTTTTCTTCCTCCTGATAACAATGTCCTCTTGAGTAGTCTCTGCCCGGAGATCTGAATGGGGGACTATTTTACCTCTGGAATATTTTACCCAAGAGGAAGCCATCATCAATTAATCATACAGTAAAACTGCATGCCCTCGGGAAAAATTATGGCTGTAGTTTCTTCTTGCTTTTAGCCGTTTGCGGTACCAGAATAGCAAGACCATTTTGGTTAGTGTTACAAGGCCAGATCAGTCAATCATCCAGACTGTTGCCGCTGCAATTACTGAAAAGGCTGCTGCCCTTCTTCAGGAACCACACATTTGTCTGGCCTCTCAACAGATACCCCTCAGTTGTGGTTACACCTACGATACGGCTATCTGTATCGTTGAGGCACACAAGCCTCCCCACCAATGGCAAGGTCTATGGTTTGTGGGGGGACTTATCACTAACATAACATAATACAGGGTATACCTACCATGTGTACTGGTATGAAATGAGCTTTTTTTGTGAAAATGAAACACTAATTTGGATTTGAAAAGTAAAAATATTTGATTCAAAGTACTGACAATTGCTTCCTATACATTTTGACCACATTCATGGCAATTTGTGGACATCACACCAATGGAAATGATCGTCTATTGAAGCAAACCAATCAGACAGCCAATTTTCAACTTCTTCGTAGGAATCAAAGCGTTCCTCAGCCAATGCATGTCCCATTGATGAAAACAAATGGTAGTCGGAAGGGGCCAAGTCTGGTGAATACGGCAGGTGGGGTAGCAGCTCTCGGCCAAGCATTTTGACTGCATCCTGAACCAGTTTTGCTTGGTGTGCTGGTGCATTGTCATGTAAAAAAATTACTTTGCCATGTCTTCTGGCCCATTCTGGTCTTTTTTTTGATCAATGCATAATTCAGATTGATCATTTGTTGTCTATAGCAATTAGTATTCACAGTTTCACCTGGTTTTGGAAGCTCATGATACACCACACCTTTCTGATCCCACCGAACACAGAGCATTGTCTTCTTGCTGAATCAATCTGGTTTTGCAGTCGATGCTGATGGTTGTTCCGGATTAACCCATGATTTTTCCTGTTTAGGATTCTTAAAATAAATCCATTTTTCATTGCCAGCAACAATTCGATGCAAAATTGATTTTCTTCCATGTCTTTGAAGAAAAATTTGACGAATGGTTTTTCGGTTTTCCATTTTTCATTCAATTCATGTGGCACCCATTTTCCAACACACTTTTGGATCTTTCCCATAGCTTTCAAAGAGTGAGAAATTGTTTGTTGTGCAACATTTAGCACTGCTGCCATTTGCTCCTGACTCAAAGTATCATGTTCATCCAATATTGCTGGCAATTCGGCATCTGCAATCTTTTATGGAGGTCTTCCACATTCTTTATTTCTTACATCAAAATCATTATTTCTGAACCATTGAAACCATCTTTTGTGTGTTGCTTCTGATAGAGTATGATCACCATATGCCTTGACAAGCATTCAATGCGACTCTGCAGCACTTTTTTTCAAATGAAAACAAAAAATTAATGCTTTCTGCAAATCATCACTTTCTGGTACAAAATTCAACATTGTTTGCACGATGAAACATATGATGTTGTTTGTTCCATGACTTGATGTATAGTTGTATACTAAATATCTCTGATAGATGTCACACCAACTACACACACACACAAAATTAAGGCTCATTCACAACAAATCTTCCCTATTGACACATTTGTATCTTAATGCTCATTTCATACCAGTAGACCTGGTAAAGTCCAGAAAAACTTTCAATTATTTATTGCACAAGATCCAAACATTGTACAGATATCATACATATGTCATTTTGAAGAGAAACCCTGAAAACTTTTATTTCATTTAGACCACCACAGTGTAGATTGGTAATTTGCCGATAGCTGGTGCTAGTTGCAAACATCAACGAATTGGCCATGCGACAGAAGGGGACAGCTGTTTCATGAAACAGCCTCCATGGTCACCAGGTTCCCGGGCTTTATGTATACCCTGTATATATAGATAACACTGGAGAAACCTTTTCTAAACTATTCCTATACTAAAGTATCCTGCTGTACAAAATCACATGAAGTTGAAGATAGAATGTTTCTGATTCACTTATAAACTGCAGATAAGATAGGAGAAGAGTTTGACTGCCTCAGGGAACATGAAAACTTAGGCAGACAGCTGGGGTAAGCATTATTGTCACATAATGAATCCAGCACAGAATGTTGAACCCCCTACTTGCTATTTGCACAAGAAATAAGCCCCAAACATTACATCAATGCTGAGATTTTGAATCACCAAGAAATTGCACTCCAACAGTTGTCCTGCCAATTCCATAGTTAATAATACCTCTCATTTCACACTCTTTGATAGCTTTCCAGTACACCTATAATTTTTGTTCCAGAAACATTCATCACAGCTATACCCTCTGTGTTCTTAACAGATTCAAAAAATGACTGTGAAATGCCATTCAAATCACTATAACATGTATACCTTGTACACTTGCTGTTCAGTCATTCCACATCAAGAGGACTAGGGGTCCCCACTCGACCATCTCCAAATCTAATGTAGTTTGGTGTGAAGGTTCTATATAGTCTTGGATGGTTGTATACCAAATTTCAGTCCAGTATCTTCAGTGGTTAAAATTTTAGGGGCTTTTAAAGAGAAGCTACTAATCCTCGCATCACATACGAAGGTGCAAATGTGCCAAATTTGCTCAGCTTTTTTATAAGTTCTAGGAAACATTGGTCATTTGCTTTAATCTACATAGACAACCTTTTAGGATGAATCACACCATGGCAAAAATTAGGGCTTTTGCCACACTTAAATATAGATACAAGCCTCTAAAGCGGCTAAAAAATTTCTTCCACTATTGTGAGAGCCAAGGTTTGACTGATCACTATTACTTTTCATATGATCCAATCACACCAAAACTTCAGAGAGTTATTCCAACCTGTGATTTCTAAGCATGGACCAGATCTAATTAACATTGGTTGCCTAAATGAAAAGATATGCATCTGCAAGGGTATCCAAAATTTTCTAAGTGCAAATATTAGGGTATTTTTGAGGGGCAATATCTCAACTGTGTCTTGTTCATTCCTTTTTGTCTTGGCACAGCTGGAAATAGCATGCTTGAAGCTTGCAAAGCTATATTGTTTAATTTCTGAATCTTGCATATTGATAAGTAAGAATACATTTCAAAAGTTATTATTTTAGCACTTCGAGAAGATAGAAAAGTGAAATATTTTGCTCATGAAGCCCCATAATTAATTTGTTCTTATTCCAGTATGGAGTACTCTTGAGAGGCCGGGGGGGGAGGGGGGGGGGAGAGTGACTATTTGTCAGCAGGGGTGGTCCACAGGAGCTGGACCATGGTCAGCGCGACACCTTCATCGTGGAGCTGTGTGGGTAAATGTTGTGAAGGAAGGTTCGGCCACCGAACCTGGAAGTCGTTGAAGTAAGCCTGGCATCGTACTTGGCGTGCTGGTCGTGCAGCGAAAGATAGGCTGGCGGTGTGCGGGTGGAACGGAGCAAAGATGATGATGTTTCCGGTGGGCTTGGCGAACACACAAAGCATGTCCAGGTTGGCGTCGGGCGGGAGGGGAACACATTTTACCAGGTGCCATTGAATGGTGGAGGCTGTGTCATGAGCTCTGGATGAAGAGAAACACATGACGAACAGTGTATAATCACACAGTATTATTGAGATTTGGGGATTATGTCCTAGGGGGGGGGGGGGGGGGGGACAGGCACAAACATCTCGAGCAAGGGCACGTTCTCAAGATGGAGGGATGGGAGAAACCTCGGCAGGGCGAGGCAGGCGATGGTGGAGAGGTCGAAGGGACCAGCGAAGAGCCCGGCGACGAGGGTGTGATCATAGGTAAGCTCGATGTGGGGAGCATGTGGTCACTCGATGGAGTGTGTGAGACTGGTGTAGAGGGCGAGGTTGGAGGAGAGTTCGACGATTGGAGCTGGAAGTCCCTCGATCGCGAGTGTAAGTCTGATGTGGACGGAGAGGTCAGAGTGTCGTGAGCGACAACAGTGAGTGGCGTGGTCATGGCCTGAAGGGGGGAAGAAGAAGGCTTGACGTGAACAGGCTTAAGTCTGTTGAGAGAGACTGTAACAGCTGAATCTTTCATCTGGATGTCATAGGTGTTGGCTGAGCACCAGAAAACTCAGTACGGACCGGTATATGGAGGTTGGAGGGGAGCACGGACAGTGTCATCTCGGAGCATGACATACTCGCAATTGTCCAGAGATATTGGGACGTGAACCTTAGGGCGGGAATGGCTGGCGGGCGGAGGGATATGGAGCTTGATGAATTGGTGTCTGACGCGGAAGTTCGGACTGAGGGAGAGAAGCGGAAGGGCTCACAAGTTCGCCAGGGATAACAATGTTCTGGCCGTATACAAGCTCGGTTATTGTGCCTTTGAGGTCTTCCTTATAGCTCACACGAATGCTGAGTAACACAAGGGGAAGGGCCTATGTCCATAGAGAGTCGTGGCATTGAAGAGCCGCCTTGAAAGTGCCAGTGCTCGACTAGCCCATTACTTTGCAGATGATATGCTTTGGTATGGATGCGCCAGATGCTGCAAATGTTACAAATCCCATTGAACAGGGTTGACTCAAATTGTCTGCCCTGGTCAGACATGATGATAGCTGGACATCCGAAATGCAAAACCCATGACTCGACGAAAGCTCGAGCAACAGTTTCTTCCGTAATATTCGGGAGGGGGACAGCCTCGAACCAGCAAGTGGTTCGCTCAATAGATGAGAGAACATAATGAAAGCCGTTAGAGGAGGAGAGATGGCCGACAATGTCAATATTAATGTGCTGGAAACGCCCAGGAGGGATCGAAAAGGTGCCAACGGGGGAGGGGGTTAAGTGTGCTTGTGTACTTTGCATCGTTGGCATGCGACGCAGGAGCATGCCCATTGCTGGCAGCCCTTGTTGACATTTCTCCACACAAATTGCTCCGCTGTGAGGTGGACCGATGCACGAACACCGGGGTGGGCTAAATTATGCAATGCGTTGAAGACAGCTCGACGGAGCGTGGTTAACCGGTGAATAAGTTTTGGCATTGGCGGGAATAGTTACAGAATTAGTGATGACAAGATTGTTTGTTGGAACGAGGAAGCAGAAGAAATGGGGAAAACACGCTTATTACATGGAATAATATGACGATTTCAAATTTATATAAAAATTTCATACTACTGCTACTTTTCGATCTCATGCTTGAGAAACTGGAGCTTGTGAATGAAATGTGTAACTATTTCGTAACATGAAAGTTTTTGTTTGTAGTAGGCCTAATAGGCATTTGATACTGGTACTTACAAGTTAGTGAAGTATGTTCTGTCATGTTTTTTATGTAAATGAGGTAGACAAGAATGACCATTTGCGCCGAAACAGTCTCGCTTATTTGGCGTGTGTTACAACTGCTGCAATATTAGGAAGGCCTATTTCGTTTTATCTAGCAGAGTGACAAAATAGATGTAGTCAAATTGAGAAAGCACACTAGTCTTGGGTACTATTTGCATTAACAGCTGTTTCAGTATTAGACAGGCAACATGCAACATTTTGAATTTTCATGTAGCAAAACATTTGACGAACTTTGATGAGGTAATAGATTCTTTTGCAGAAAGAAAAACATGCCATGTAAAGCTGCAGCAAGATTATAGAGAGAAAATACTGGGATCTAAGAATTGAAGAAACGTGTAGTTTTGCTTGTCTTATCATCTTTACTGCTTTTATGTTTCCTGTATTTAATTTTAAGTCACACAAAAGAGAGAGTTATTAGCAAAAGGGCAGTAAGGAGGGCAAATTTTCTGAAGAGTTCTTATTCTCCTGGTCACACAAAATCCCATCCAGTATTGAGTGAGTGTTTATTTTATTTTATTTTAGCTGACTGGGGATAGGAGAGGCACCACAGAACGTTTTAATTTCCACTGTCCTGAGTGTAAGTTTGATGGCTTCCATTACAAAATTTACAGGTTTGAATCCCACACAGCGAAATACAGTGATGTGCGATAGAAGAATGCTGGGTGAAGAGGTGTGGAACTGCCCTTTGGCACACTTAGACCAAATGACATTCCATACATTTCCTCGAACATGTATGTTTCATAAATCAAACTCTTCTGAAAAAAGTGCACTACAAAATGAAAATATTTTTGAAAATCTTTTTTTACAAATATTTGACGTCCTGTCTCAAGCGCTCGAGTGGGAGGGAGTCTGTTGCCACTATCAAGCTTTTTCCCCGGTCTGGAAATAGCGTAGATTCGGAGCTGATGGACCGAATGCAGTCATGTAGCCATGGATGAGCCACAAATCATTCCGATTTACAAGGTCTTCCATTCCTTTGTGGAAAGTTGTGCTTCTCTGATGGGTCAAATTTTGTTTCAGAAACAGTAGACCCCATTTTGTTTTCATGTGAGAATGGGGTGTCTGCATGCTTTGACAGTCCTGTGTCACAACTTCTGTGTCTATCACCTCTACCTGAAATCATCAAGGACAAAAGCACACATGACACTAACATAAAAATGCATTCAACAAGCAAAGTATGTTAATGGTGAGCACATAGTATAATAGCACAAGCATAGGAAGAAACACTCATAGTTGACAATAAAATGTGTAGCTTATCAGTATCAGTGCTTGTGCTTTCTTGTAAGTATCTTTGACTAGTATTACTACTATCAGACTGAGACTGGCCACTGTCATGAGTAATGCTAATACAACCGCTCTGAGGGTTTTTAGTGCTACTACCACCTCCATAAAATTCCTTAATAGACTTTTGTGGCATTGTGCAGTATCACACTTAAAATAACAAAATGGTAATAATCGTATACAAATATAAGCCATGACCCTTGAATCGGTGGACACACGTAAAGGGGACGAAAAGTCAGGTACTGAAATTTAAAAATGATGCTATAACTCATTAATTGTATGTGTCGCATGTAAGAGGAATCAATGTAATCATTATTGAACATCTATATGAAAGAGGGTGCAAATCAGACCTGAAAGCAATACTACAGTTAAATGGAAGAACATTAACATCACAAATAACAAACAAACTTGCACAATTCATACCGAATTGATTGCGACTGATGATTTATTAGAAGGAAACTGAACAATGTTTGTACCATTACATGTAACATTAGTGATGAAAATTGTATGAAATGTAAAGTATTCAAATCTTGTTTTCTGTTTACGAATGCTTTTCCCAGAGGCTGTGTAACAGGAAAGAATGAAGCCGCACTTGCAATATATTAATAATTCTTGCCAGAAGCGACTGTATATTTTCATTTGCTCCTGTTTTTGCAACAAGTTTTGTTATAAACATGGACTTGCATTATAGCACTGTACTTTTCCTTTTGTAACCTAACAAATGACATTAATAAACTTCCACATTATGATAGATAAAAAAATCTCAGTATTTACTGTACAGAGAACCAGTACCCATTTCTTTGCGTACTATTGTTTGCTGAAAACCTTGTTTCAGTATCTTGCACAGTTTATAATACGGTGTGTGTAGTGACTTGTCATGCTGCACTCTGCGTGGCGCGCTCAAACTTAAAATGTGCGGTGTATCACCAATACATACAATCCATATACTCGTCACTGGAAAGATACAGCTTGACTACCGTGATAAAAAATTACCTCGTTACGTTAGCTTCAGTTAGTGCACTGCAATACAGGATCTAAAATGTGCAAAACGTGAAATAGCCAGTGAGGTCATTCTTCATCATAAATACTTCAAATTACATTCAATGACTTATGGTACTTCATTTATAGACATCATAAAAACTGTGCCTAATGACAAAATGTAGTCACTTCATTGCCAAGCATGAATGTTTGGCTATAACATAAAAATTTTATGAAATCACATGAGAAATGTCGGCTATAATGTATCATTTTTTTATGAAGGCACATGAGAAATGCTGCATAGCAAAAAGAAAAACCCCACACAAATTCCAAAAACAGTATTTTCCTAATTTTTGTGTACAAATAGTAAAACGTTTTCCGAACAAACTAATTTCAGAAAAGGATGTAGCTTTGCCTCATTTATGTAAAGCAATGATCTGTGTGCCTGAAAATTCGGTTTCCGCTTAGGTTCTTTGGTGTTGCAGGGCAAGCAAGAGTTTTCCACAAACAGTCCGCAACAATAATACCACGTCTATGAGCCAGGGATGACGGATTGCGATACTGAGTCTGGATAATAAATCAGGGTGTATTCGACTTCAGGATAAAAGTACCTAGAATGCCTTAGTAAATCGAGGGCTGTTTTCAGAGTGAAAGGCATTATCTAATCAATAATTGCCATGACTTATAAGAGAGTGCATTACCATCATTGCATGGTTCACTGAGAAATGTGGTCCCTAAGTAAAGCAGCATGTGTCATATCATGAATGTATTACATATTCTAAGGGATATAAATGGGTGATATTTGTAACTAGTCACATTAATAAAAATTTTCATACTGAAGTGTGAATATAGTGCGTGTCATGAACTATGAACTTACAACACTTGCTATAAAGTAATGTTTTGGAACATATGTCTCACTTTTCTGATCTTGAAACAGCAGTGGACTTTCTCTTGCTGTGGAATATAAGGAGATCTGAGTACACTCTTGAGGCCTAATTTCAGGACAAGCTGCAACGGTTATGGAGGGATGTTCTTTGCAATGCTACACCTAGCTTAAATGCATGTGTCAAAATACTAGTTTTCTTGCAGGTTACAAGAATTATTCCATCTTAGTTCTCGATACCATGTTATATGTACAGTAATGGAAATAAGTATTCACACACTAGAGTATGGAAAAGTAAACTGCCTTTATTGACAATACAAAACCAAAAACACTAATTGGATGTGCACTATACACGTTGGCCAGTGGCCAATGCAGCTATGCTGGTATATAGAATGAGAATGAACAAGCCTTTACAAAACAAAATACAAAAACGTCTGCCAAGTTCTCTACTGTGCTGGGAATTAAGTATTCATACACCAACAGAAAATGACACTTCTAACAAAGCCAGAACATGTTTAATACTTTGTATGCATACCCTTCCAATGTATTACTTCTTGCAACCTCCATGGCATGGAATGGCCCAATTTTCTTGTAGTTCCCAATGTCATACCTTCCCATTCTGGAAGGAGAGCCTCTTTCAAAGAGGCCTTACTACGGATGTGATGTTTTCTCACTCGTGTTTCCAGCTCACTCCCAAGTGTTCGATGGGATACAGGTCCGGACTCTGAGGTGGTGTTTTAAAAGTGTGTGGAGTGTTGTAGAGCAACCACAGCCAGATATTTTGCGCTGTATGTTTGGGATCATTGTCCTGTTGGAAGTAATAATTTCTAGGAATACCCAAGGCATCAACACTCTCTTGTAAGTTCTGTTTGAGAATGTTCATATATACAAATCTGTCCATGGTACCTTCCACAAACACTGATTTTCCGACACCGGAGGCTGAAATACAGCCCCATACCATCACTCCACCACATCCGTGCTTCACTGTGGGTTGAATGTTGTTTCGGTCATGGTCTGTATTCGGTCTTCTCCTGACCAAGATCCTACCATCATTGTACACGGTATTAAATTTGCTTTCATCACTAAACAATACAATATCCCAGAAGTCTGCTGTCTTGGATACATGCTGTTTCGCAAATTCCATCCGCCACTCCCTGTTCTTTTTGCTGATGTAGGGCTTTTGTCTTGGGACCCTGGCTCTGTAGCCCAAACAATTGAGAATGGTACGAACTGCCCTTAGAGTGATGTCCTTTCGGAAGTGGTCATGTACATATGCGGACAGTGCAGACACTGTCGTTTTCGGCTTTTTATTGATAATTCTTAGTAGCATTCTGGTCTCTCTTGTTGTTGGCTTCTGTGGATTACCATGTCATTCACTGTTTATTACTACATGTCTGTCCTTATATCACTTAATGATAGATTGCACTGTTGCTCGGCTTCGTCCTGTGATGTTCGCAATTTCGGCATATGACTTGTTTTGAAGATACTGGGTGACAATGATGTTTGATTCCTCAATGGTCGTTTCCTTCCCCTTGCAGCCCATTCTGCTGTTCCACGATACCCATGTCTGATGTGCTGTTGCTTCACGGCCACCACACGACTACACAAGTGTGGCATGCACTCAGGGGCTTCATCAGCCGTTTGTTTGGTTCAAAGTAGTCCGCTGTATGAATACATTTTGCCCTGTTGTAGACCATGCAGAGTGTAACATATTTTATTTTCCCAGAATAGATTCATGGCATACGGGGAGCTTCATTACCAAGAACATGGCTATCTGACGCTGCATCATCATACTTACTCGTGTCGGAGCTGTGGGTGATTTACTATCCCAACACACCACTTGCTGTATGAATCCTTATTTCCATGATTGTATGTCATCTGTGTCTTTCTGTAAGAGTTTAACTTGTATTGTTACATAGTGATTATCAACACCTTTGTTGATTGAACCTCTACTTGCTTTGTTGTAGTGGTCGTGGATACTTATTCACTGACTGTTGTTAATTATTTCTGGAAGTCTTTGCTTTTTCCTGCTTGAACCCTTGAGGCAGACCTGTTTGCCACTGATACAGATGGTCGAGAGAGTTCTGATTATTCCAGTGTAGGTCAGCAATATTTTGTCGCTTTTGCGTATTTGATGTCCTCTTTAACTCAAAAGCATTCCCACTGTATCGGAAATGGCTGACATCTTTTTGCAAATGCTTTCAGGTATGTCATAGCCCCCCCTCCCCACCCCTTTCCCATAAAAGTCGCACTGAGAACTGTGAGACTGTAATTATGTTTATGTTCTTCAAAGAACTACTGAGAACAATCAATATTGAGCTGGGAGGTTTATGACAAATAAATGACATAGAATAATTACATGCCATTCACCTCCAAGGTTCACTCATAATCATCTCGAAACTGCAAATCAAATGTGTGTCTTTACCTCTGTGTAGAAAGCTGGAGTAAAATCACTGGCTACACTGTACACATTTCACATTTGTTACCAGACCAACAATGCTTAGCGATGTAGCTATGGCCTTAAAGCATGGTGGTGGTGAAGGGAGGGAAAAGAGGGGAGTGTCAGAATACTGCCTCTCCTCACATTTAGGTTATCATGTTGTTTTTATTTTCTTAAATTTGGTATTGTTCATAGAGTGTGGCGAGCATTGTAACAGCGGTGAGCCAGGTCAGGTGTACCGTCCACTGTTTGGGCATTTTGGGGCGATGTTTATCATTTTCGATAGGACCGTGCCTTGTGACTGCGAGACTAAACTGACCAAAAAAAGTTTTGCACCACCTGCAAATTTGCGAACTTGTGTCAGCTTAGATTCAAGGGGAACCGAACAATAACTAATTGTGGTGGTGGCATTACTTGTTTTGAGCAATATATTATTATGCAGGTGCAGAGGATAACTATTAACATTGTAAAGGGACAGCAAAACTAATGTTTTCTGTCAAGATTTCTATCTCAAGCTGGCACATCTTGCCCAAATTTGGCCCTCTGGCCACTCTAGTTCGTCCACACGATGTAGACAGCCCAATCAGTCTCAACCACTGTTCGAAAGTGCTATGCAGAATTTGTTACATATGTGTACAGAGGCTGTCCTTCATTAGGAGTCAGACTGAAAAATAGGACGAAGGGAGAGGACAGAATGTAGTAGCTGCTATAAGATGTTAAGATGCTTCAGTCAAAAGCAAAAATTGCTGCCAACAAAAACATTGATCCCATAATTTTTGACAGCAGCATAGTTTATTCCCTGGCTTGGCCTATAGATCACTATAGATCAAATGAAACTCCAAGTGAAGTTGCAGGGGAACAGAAAACATATCTTGCCCCCCCCCCCCCCCTGCCCCATGTCTCCCAGAGTTTGAAGTGATGGGGGAGGGGGGGAGTGACTGCCCCTCCTGTATGGCATTGTCAATAGCTCATTTCTACTAAACATTTGTTCTCTTTTCCCTCATGAAGATACCTCGGACTTTTAATATACATTGACTTTAGTTCAAAAGTATCATTCCACAGGGACATGAAAAGTAGAAGTTTTTGCTATGTTTATGTGGCAGTAAGATTTGTACCATATCCTACAATAGCTATTTTGCTTTGAAACAGTTAAGGAAGAAAACATTCAGTTTATCTGTCTGATTCCAGGCTATTATGTCACAAAGACTGGAAACAGTGAGAATGCAGCAACCTTGCATAATGTACTTGCCAGACATTACTGAGTGGTGGAATATGGCTGGTGATCTGGTGAGGTCAATATTTCTGAGAGTGATGAATTGTTTTGATTCACGTACAGAAGTTTTGTTGCTGGCAACAGCACATGTACCATATACTGAACTGCCTGATTCTGTGAGTATAACAGATTTGTTCTAAATGTAATCCTACATAACACTAATTACTTTAGAACTGTACTGTAACAGTTCTTTCCTCAACTATTGAAAATAACCATTATGATAATGTTTGAAATTTCATCTTATTTATCAAATACTAAAATTTTGTGGTCATTGAGTGAGCTAAGAGAATCTGTGTTTATACGTTCTGCTCATGAGTGCTTCTCAACTTAGACTCAAAATCTACACTGTAATTTTTCAACCTTTCCAGAGAAATAGTCTTTTCACAGCAAATACAGGTTGCAGCCTAGAGGCAGATGACAGCATATACAAATGAAAATTGTTAATAGTGAATTAAGAGATGATGTTTACATATAATCTACCATGATTATATGTAGGACTGCCACATTGTTATGTAGTACTGCAAGTACAGTTGGCAAAAAGTGGTGCTGTTCTTAATAATTTGTATAAAACCTTAGATGTTGGTTTTTTGAACTGCTCGTGATATATATGAGTGGCAGTTAGTACACATATACTGTATGCATGGATATTATTTTGTGTTTGGTTTGATACTTATAAATACATTAGGTAGAGTCCATGGTGACTCATGTTACATTTTGAAATTGTGGTTAATTATGTTGAGTTTTTATCCATCTGTAAACCCATATTTTCTTTTGTAAATCATTATCATACATTGTATTATTCAGGCAAAAACCTTGAATTAATATTTAAGCAGTGGAGAGCACTAAAATAAAGAACAAGAAAGTTATTCATATTGCGACTTGTGTTACAGATTTGGGACATCCTGTTGCTAATGAACAATTTAGGTCAAAAGTGTCCTCGAACTATTAGGAGTATGGATCTGGTTTTGGTCACAGGAAATGCAAATTAGGTTGGCAGTCAAATGACACAGTTACAGATTTCCAAAAATATTTATACCATGTAAAGTATTGTAATATATTGAAAAAAGCATGTCACTCAATGTTACGTGACTCACATTACTTTCCACTTATTGTTGGAAAAAGTTTTTCCTATGAGCAGAGAAATAAAAATATGACATTATTTACCAAATAAGATAACCTTAACATTAACACCTTATTTTTTAAACACTATGAAAAATTATAAGAGCATGACACCTGGGAAAATAAGCTGTAAATTCAATTAAAATTCAGAGAATTGAAATTATCCTCTTGCATTGACAACACCAGTTGGATTAATTTTCTTTAGAATTTTGTCCTGTGTGTACAGTATTTCCTCACATTTTGCAGGCCATTTCCAATAATGACCAGCACACTCCATTGCACTGATTACATAAGAGTTTCCAAAAATTGCATGTACCTCTTCAACATAGAACTTACCATCATATTCTGCTTTGTACCTGTCTCCAATTTTTACACTTTCTATAGTTTCTTCGGCATGATGATATGCAGCAACGAAATTCTTTGGAGACAGCAGATGTGTTTGTAGTACTCCGGTCTCATAGTGAAAGCAGTGAATCTTTTGATGTTTGGTGCTGATGGTGCTAAAGAAAATATTAGAGCCAGATTGAGTTTCACATTTATTCCTTCAATTTCATCAGAAGAAATATGAATAACCTGCATAGTTGTGATACATACAGCTGCCTGAGAAAAAGTTGATGCATCACCTACTATGAATTCTCACCTTTTTACTGTATTCCACATGTGCCGTTCCACAACTGCACCAATTCCATGTACAGCTCCTTTAATGTGAAATGTAGCAAAAAAGTTCCAATAGATTCCTACATTGTGGAACAATTGAAGTTGAGGAACAGCAGCAATAATATATTTGTTTTTAAATTATAAGGCAGGTCCATCTGACCAGATTGAAACTACCTTCACATTTTCGGGTATTGTTGACAGTACCTTGCTAATGTATGCAATCACAGTATCCTTGGAATGGGTTAAGTTGCCTGAAATACAACAATTGGGTGATGAGAACCTGAATGCCACAGTGACACAGTGAAAATACTATCTTGTGCTTGTGCCCGATGTACACTTTGCACCGCATCTTGACAAACAAAAGTGTAATTTTCAGTAAAATCAATATTCAGCAATGCAAACTCTTTAGAATCTTGGCTCAGAACAATTTCATTTTGCTGAAAATAAGATGCAGACTGAGTGTTCTTTGTATAGTAATGAAGAAGAAACATAGGAATTACGAAAATTATGTATTTTACTATATCAGCTGTAGAGCCCTCTCCTTTGACTTTAATAATTTTAGAGCCAGTTTCTTCTGTATTCTGAACATACCATGTTAAATTCACAATTTCTATCTTGTCAATCTTATACGATTTGTTGAAACGTTTACCATTATGACATGTGTTTCATCCATTCTGCCAACAAATCTCACTGGGTGGCAGGCATATGATAGCTGATACAAATGTGTTGCTGTAAGCTGGCGTATTATCATGTTTCTTATTAAGGCTGCTGATAGCTTTCACGAAATTTTCATGGTATTTACACAAACATACATTATGAGGTAGTTTGCTGCTTAACTGAATATATGGTGGCTGTTTTTCTGCAAACTTATATTTCTCAATATGTTAATGTTTGAATGCCTCATATGTCTCCACAATGGACATGACTAGGAGATGAATATGAACTGTCTTCTTCTCATTATTTTCTTTAATGAAGATTGTGTTCTTCCTGCCTGGTGACTAACATTGTTGTGACAGTAGAAACCAATTACCCATGTTTAGTTTCACAACAGTCACCTGTTTTGTAATCTGGTACCATGAGTTGGTGTTTCTGAGTTTCCATATGATGAATTTCCACACAAGACACTGTACAGCTTACAAACATTATGCTGTGGTGAAGATGGCAAGAAACAATTGGCTCGAGCTGTGGCTTTACCCGGAGCACTATGTGACTTATATGGGGACAAGCCAGCTTTCCAAGGCTGCTGATTTTGTATCTTACTTTGCCTATGTTTTCTAACACTTCTCCTAGTTTTGGCACTTATTACTTCTAATAACAATTGTTGCTTATGTTGACTCAACTGTAGGAACTTTTGTTTGTGGTTCTGTTGACTTTTTCTAGCTTCTTCCAGATGCAGCTTCTTAAATTCTTTATACTTTCCTTCACTCTTTAAACTTTCTCCTCTTTTCTGTCCTTCTACTGATGTTAAGGGCATCCTCTTTTTTTAATGTTACAAACTGAATTTTATGTTTTTACAATATTGGTTGAAATTGGGAAGTTTTATCAGTTATATTATTTACACTTTCATGCAAAGGAGGAAATTACTGAAGAAGATCAAGTTAGCTCTTACATTCCTCTTAATATCAAAACTTAATTACATGAAAGTGACTCATGTTACATTAAAGTTCATACTGTTGTATTACATTATTTATCCTAACCTATAATTTACATACTTCAGTTTTATACTGTTTATGCAATACATTAGGGTATGTAACTGTAATATAAATAGTGATATACTAATTATTACCTGCCAATTAGTTTAAATGAATGTCCAAAGTCTCCAATAATTCACATTCTCATCACATAAAAAACACATGGCCTTATAAAAATGCTCACAAATTATGGATGGAAAGCAATAATGGGCAACAAACCATTGTTGCCACACAATAAAAATTTTTCAAACAATATATGAAATACAACAAATTTTGAACTTTTGAAAATCAAAAGTGTGTCCTACTTTACACAGAATATCCCATTGGATTTTAATAAAATAAGGAAAATTTTTACTTGTTGATAGAAATTAATGCAAAAATTAAGTTAATAGCTTTAAAATTCAGTTGGTATGTATTATTCTTTCTATTTCTTTTATTATTATCTTTCTGACTACTAAGGAGGAATGAAACACTTTTAAAATGCTTTCAGTTTGAACACGGTCCTTTGACACATTTTGTCCTCCTCTGGCAATCGGGCCAACCACTATGCAGTACCACACTATGCTAGCTTCAGTATCTTGAAAATTTCTGGCAAATTAAAACTACTATATGTGGCAGTCAAAGACTAAAAACTGGAAACTTACCTTTCATGGCCAGTACTGCTTCTAACTCAGTTACATAGGTACAGTTCACAGCCCTTACTAACAGTGTGATGTTTGCCTGCCTTACTTTTTCATTGATTGTCCTCGGTGTTGATGTACTGCATTGTTGGGTTGGGTTGTTTTGGGGTAGGAGACCAGACAGCGAGGTCATCGGTCTATTGCATTGTTATACTGGCTGAAAAATGGGTGTGGAACTTCAACACTGACTACTGTAAATGATGTAGCTGACAGTTGCACAGTTACTTTTCACAGTTCTTTAATTTCACTGTTCACAACCCCACAATGTTACAGAATTATATGGTCAGTTCACTATTGGTTAATGTTTGATAAGCCGCATTAATATTTTGTGGGCAAAATGTCAGTATACTGCTACAACAGTTTACTGTTGAACATCTATGAACAGTAAAAAACTAACCACACAGTTCTTGCCGAATAATACGGTACATGTGAGACTATTGAACAGACACTGTCATTGGTTTAAAACATGGTCCATATGTGTTACGTTTATTTCAAGGTTATGTTGATGCATTGTTGTTGATCTAACTAGTACAGGTTCCTCATCTGAAAATCGGCTGTGGACTGACTGTCTCAGGACCAAAAATTGGGCCTTTATATATCCTCACAATAATAGGTACTGAAACTATACATTGTTTGATGTTTAATTTACAGAAATTACAATTAAAACATAACTCATTCAATTAAGTGAATATATCAAAAAATTCCTTCTTTTTAACAATTTATTCTTCTACAAGGGTTAAGCCGAATCATTTATTTAAATGATGAAATTAACAGGCATAGTTATACAAACAATACTTTCGACAAAACTGGTAATTACTCTGAAATTAATTAAGGGCTGGATTTGCCAATATATTTTTGAATAGAGCCAAATAAATACTTTAAGAATCCTAGTAGTTCTTTTCCAAATGTTTATAATTAGTATAGAATTTATATTTGTTTATTAAGTCAACAATAGAATCTAAGTCACAAAACAATGACTGATTTCACCCTATAACAAAAGATAATAACTAGGAATAGTCAAAATAAATCAGGAAATTAATTACATTCATAATACTAAGCACAAAATTAGACCTGGTGGTATATTTCTTAACACTGAGGGCCAACCTTCCTCTTTTATGAAAATGCAGGTTATACTCAGATATGGTAATGGTAATTAGACAAAACTGAAAATAAAATGAATTTAAGGAGGCAGATGGCAAAACAAGAGGGGCACTAAAGAGATCCCAGCTTGCTTCATCACAACAGCATACCTTCATATGAATTTCTCTGTTTTGTTGTGTGTTTTGTGATAATCTCATTAATTGTATAATTTATTTGCTAGGAAAATGTAAATATTTATGAGTGTATTATGAGATTAAACCTGTGAAACATGCATTGAAAAAATGTCTCATAAGATGAACAACATGTCTGTGGGAGCTGAATACAGTCAAACGACGGGGTGCTGAGGAGATATAATATTTTATTTTCTATTGTATAAGAAATTAAAAGAGCTGTTGTACTCAGTAAAAAATAGTTTAGGCATCAGGTTTCCCAGAATTTATAAAATTGTGAGGGGAACTGCATATACAATGGTCAGTCCTTGCATTCAATTAAATATAAACATTTGGACAAATCAATAATTACTGAGTATGAAATTATGTTTCACCAAACTTCAATTTTAATGTGTTTGTAATACACTGTACATCTTTGTGAGATTATGGCTTAAATTGTAATCTTGTTCTGCTATCTTTTGAACTGTTACTAATTTCTTTATTTTGGGTTCTTGAACTTGATTTGGAAGGTTAATTGTAACGGTTAAGGACTGCAGTTGACTCAGCAGTGACATTGTGGAACTCCATATTTTTGTTCCTCTATTATGGATATATTTATGTGGTGCAACATCACAATGTGACCTTGTGCTTTCTGTTATGGAGTTCAGTTTCTATCCAGGCTAGAATGATATGGTTGATTCCATAACTATTTTTCTTTCAAGTAAAGTTATATCTTCAATAGATAGGGGAAAGCAGATTATTATTTGTGGGGACTTCAACGTTGATTCACTGAAAGAGTGTAATGGGAAGAATGACCTGGAAGTCTTGCTCAGTTCTTTCAATTTGACATCTGTCATTAATTTTCCTATTCAGGTAGTAAAGGACAGCAGCACATTGATAGATAACAATTTTATAGACCAAGATAAGTTTAAAAACATAAATTCTTACCCTGTTGAGAATGGCCTTTCTGATCATGGTGCTCAGCTAGTTACTATATATGACATAGCTCCATTCAGTAATTCAAAACTACCCTCCAAAGTTGTACATTCAATTCAAGACTCAACAATTAGGAATTTCAGGAAAAATCTTCAGCAGTTTGACTGGGATGAGGTGTACAAGGAACTCAACGCTAATTTAAAATATAACTTATTTCAAGATACACATGTAGAAGAATTTGAAAACTGTTTCCCCTAGAAATTAGTTAAATCTAATTATGAGAAACCATGCAAAGAACCTTGGCTTACTAAAGGAATAAAAATATCTTGTAACCACAACAAGAAAGAGTAATGACCCAGAAACAGCCAAATATTATAAAAACTACTGTGCTACATTAAGAAAGGTTATTAAAAAGCCCTGAAGCATGTGCATCATGTTTGAGATTAATACCTCTGATAACAAAATCAAAACAATTTGGAATATTATTATAAGGGAACCATGAGTACAGGATGATGGCATTACCATCAAAGCAAATGAAAACTTGAAAAAACAATAAGGTAGAAGTCAAAAACATTTAGAATAATCATTTTTTAAATGTTGTTGAGAAAATAGGATCTAAATGTTCATCAGAAGAAGCAAGGCAGTTAATGGAAGAGGCGATTGAAATTACACCCACCTCTCCTTCTGAAATGAGGGAGATAATAAACTCTCTCAAGAATAAAAGCTCACATGGAATTAATGTCATTTGCAGCAGAATAATACAAACTTGTTCCCAAGAAATAAGTGAGATTCTTAGCCACATATGTAATAGCTCTCTTAAGCAGGGTATTTTCCCAGATAGACTGAAGTATGCCATTGTTAAACCTCTGCATAAAAAAGGGTATATGTCTGATGTCAACAACTACCACCCAGTCTCTCTTCTGACTGCCTTATCCAAAATCCTTGAAAAAGTAATGTATTGTACAGTAGTTTCACACCTTTGTAATAATAAACTTGTAACAAAATGTCAGTTTGGTTTCCAGAAAGGTTTTTCAACAGAAAATGCTATATATACTTTCACTAATGAAATATTAAATGCTCTGAGTAACCGGAAGTCACCAGTTGGGACTTTTTGTGACCTCTCAAAGGCTTTTGATTGTGTAAATCATGGAATACTTCTAGATAAACTCAAGTATTGGGTAACAGAAGAAATATTGAATTTAATTGCTGAAAGGAGAAAATATGAAAATGCAGTAAATGAAGCAGGCAAAAAGGAATACAAACGTCTCAAAAATGAGATTGACAGGAAGTGCAAAAGGGCTAAGCAGGCATGGCTAGAGGACAAATGTAAGGATGTAGAGGCTTATCTCAATAGGGGTAAGATAGATACTGCCTACAGGAAAATAAAGAGACCTTTGGAGAAAAGAGAACCACTTGTATGAATATCAAGAGCTCAGATGGAAACCCAGTTCTAAGCAAAGAAGGGAAAGCAGAAAGGTGGAAGGAGAATATAGAAGGCCTACACAAGGTTGACGTACTTGAGGGCAATATTATGGAAATGGAAGAGGATGCAGAGGACGATGAAATGGGAGGTACGATATTGCAGGAGAAGTTTGACAGAGCACTGAAAGACCTGAGTCGAAACACGCCCTGGGAGTAGACAACATTCCATTAGAACTACTGACGACCTTGGGAGAGCCATTCCTGACAAAACTCTACCACCTAGTGAGCAAGATGTATGAGACAGGCGAAATACCCTCAGACTTCAAGAAGAATATAATAATTCCAATCACAAAGAAAGCAGGTGCTGACAGATGTGAAAATTACCGAACAATCAGTTTAATAAGTCAAAGATGCAAAATACTAACACAAATTCTTTACAGACGAATGGAAAAACTAGTAGAAGCTGACCTCGGGGAAGATCAGTTTGGATTCCGTAGAAATGTTGGAACACGTGAGGCAATACTGACTCTACGATTTATCTTAGAAGAAAGATTAAGGAAAGGCAAACCTACGTTTCTAGCATTCGTAGACTTAGAGAAAGCTTTTGACAATGTTGACTGGAATACTCTCTTTCCAATTCGAAAGGTGGCAGGGGTAAAATACAGGGAGTGAAAGGCTGCACTGGAGTCATCAATGGTCTCAACACATGGCATCTCATCAGGAGGCGAGGCCACCTGGGGTACCACAGGGCTGCAGAGGCTGTTTAGCAAAAGGCAAGGTCCATGGCGGTTGAACTCAGTGTAAGAAATGGCCTGCTCAGCGTACTGCCTCCTGCAGATAAATACTTCTGTGAGTGGGTCTGCTGATACTATGTGTAGTGTACACCCTCCATGACAGGTTTCCACATTATTAGTTTGGGCTACCCACACCAGCTCACCTGCCTTCATTTCAATGTACAATGGTGGAGATATCAAATACCCTGTCTTAGAATATTGCTAAGTGTATGAAATCCATACTACTTAGGCCTCAATGGAGATATTTAATGTAAACATAGAAAGGTAACACAAATGACCACATGTTTCTTAGACTCACAGGAATGTGTCATGTTAATACTGAAAATCTTGGGAATTGGCAGATGCCTGCAGACAGATGCTAATTACCACACAAAAGCTTACTTAAAGTTTCAAGAACCAATATTAAGTGAAAAATTAGAGTTCTTGAGTCCCCTAAGTGTCACTTCTATAGGGACCACAAAGACTAGACTAATCTAATTAAAGTGTGTACAGAGACATTTAAACAGATATTCTTGGTACATTCCATACACAACAGGAATGAGGAGGAGGCCTAACATGTGATATGGTTCTAAATACCTCCACTACACACTTCAGCTCACAGTGGTTTGCAGAAAATGTACATAATGTAGAGCACCAGAAAACATGCAGGAGTGATGCAGATACATATAATGGAAGTCATTTGTGGAAAAGTTTAGAGCAGGCCTTTAACAGGCTGTTAGTATGAAATGCCTGATGGTGTTGATGATGGTGTTGATAGTGCAGTGATGATAATTTTGATTTGTATTACACATGTAAATGTGTGTTCTTGCACAAACTAATGAATTTTGTTCATGATCTGTGTCCACCCTTTAATTAGAAAAGTAATTTTGAGATTAATAATAATAATAATAATAATAATAATAATATTCTAGTATCATGTTTACACTAACATTCTTTTTCTTCCATGTCACAACAGCTCCACCATTGTGGTTTTGAACCACATGGATTACCTGACAGAGGGCCTCTGCCGGCTGTCAGATTCATCCACATACAAACTCTGCCACAGTGTCACCATTCCAGATATCAAGCAGGATCTCCAGTCCCTCCTCAAATCCTTAGAGCTATCCAGAACCTCTCCCCTGAGCCTGTCTCTCTCCCTCTCTCCCCAGCCTTACCATTCTCAACCCTTCTGCCTTCTATAAGCTTTCTAAGATCCATAAATCCAACCATGTAGGTTGCTCCATTGTGTTTGGTTGCTGAGCACCTGTTAAGGGAATCTCATGATTGTTGTATCTGTAATGATGTATAATCCCTCACAGAGGCCTTCACAGTCTGAAATTACCTTCCCAACCTTGTACAGAAACAGATCTCCCAAGCCTTACCTCTCCACTCACTTACAACCTCCCACATACTCACTGTCCAGCCACAAAGGTGCTCTCCCCTCATGACTCAGTATCACCTAGGAGTGGAGCAACTGAATCACTTTCTGCACCAGGATATTGACTACTGCTCATTGTGTCCTGTAATGAGGAATAACCTCCCCACTATCTGTACCACCCCTCCCACAGTGGTATTCCACCACCCACTGAACCTATGCAATATCCTTGTCCATCCCTTGCTCCTAACCCTTGCCTCATGGCTCATAACCTTGGAATAGATTTAGATTCAAGACTTGTCCCATACATCCTCCTACCACCACCACCTACTCCAGTCTGGTCACAGGCACTTCCTAACCCATCAAAGGTGTCGTGCGACCTATACACTAAGCTGCAACCACTATGTTGCTTTCTACTTGGGGTGACAATGAACAAACTGTCTGTCCACATGAATTGTTACTGACAAACTGTAGTCAAGAGACAGCTGCTGAACATGCTGCCCCACACAGTGTGCTGCATTTCACTGACTGCTTCACAGCCTGCACCATCTTGATCCTTCCTATCAATGTCATATTTTCTGGACTGTGCAGGTGGTAACTCTCCCTACAAGATATCCTATGTTCCTGTAAACCCCCTGGCCTTCATTAGCGCCTGTCCTCCACCTACCTGACCCTTTCTCTGCTTCCAGTCCAGCACTACACAGCCTTTAATTTCACTAATGCAGCCACTAGCCCTTTTTCTTTTCTATAATTCTCTCCTTTCCTGTTACCATTTCTCCCCACATCCCTCCCCATTACACCTAGCAGCCCTACACTGTCCCTGTTATGTCCTTGCATACTCCCACAATCAGTACTATACCTTCCCCTCTTCGTCCTTCCAGCCAACCTCTACCCTTCCATCCCTCCCCTTCCCACTGCACACTTCCCATTTCCCACTGCTCCTCCTTACCACCACCATCCATGCCAGATTGCTGCACCCATCACACACAGAGGCTGGAGACAGTGATCATGTGTGTGTTGTGCTCATGTGAAATGTGTAAGTTTTCTTCTTCGGAAGAAGGCCATTTAGCTAAAAGCTTAATTGTATAGCAATCTTTTCACTGTGCTGTTTTGTGACTTAACGTCTCCTCTATATGGTAATTAGCAATCTGCCCTTTACATAATATTGTTCTTTTTCATTTTCTGTTATTTGTTAGGTTGTGTACTCTCCATATTCCATGTTTAATGTTTGATGTTTTAACTGAGTAGTGATATTCTTGCTTTAATACCTTTTTGATTTGGGTCTTTTGTTCTAGATCATTTCTTGTGTTCTTTTGTTTATATCTTTAACTGATTGTCATTATTTTCGTATGAAACTTTCGTTAATTTCATTTTGTTTCTTTTTTGCATTTTAGATGTTTAAATATTTTTTGTATATTAGTGGATTTATAAGAAACTCATGAATAAATCTCTCTCAGTATTTTATTAAACTAAAAAAAAATTGAAGCTTTATAAACTAAGTCACCAACATCATAAGAAAGAAGGTAACATTAGATATAAATGTAGCTCAAAGCATTTTTCACAGTGAATCAGTGAGCTCTTAATGAACTTCTCTTCCTGCCTAAGGGAAGGAAAAAAAGATAGAAAAAAGTATAGCAATTTATGCATGGGCAAGGTACTTCATACAATTCATACAATTGTGGGCACTGTTTCACTCCCCGAAAATAGCCATTGGCTGAGCACTGTCCATTTTATCTTGCTCTACATCCACTATGGTTGCAGCTATCAAGGAGTTCTTGTGTGATACTTGCATTGAGACAAGGAAATGGTTACTTGAATGGATGTTGTCTGCAACTTCTCACTGGACATCATCTTTCTTGAGATTTTTATTACTTGCTCTGTGGCATTGACAGTGGTAGGGACCTGTAATAGATAGTGACTGAACAGCAAAAGTTGGTAATAAGCTGGCACACAGTCTCTATGTAGCTGTATTCACTTTTTTGCCAGTATACCATGAATTAAATATTCACACTCTTCTTTCAATATCTGGTTTGGCTGAGAACTTGGTGCATTCAGTGATTTTTTCCAGTGACAGCAGGAGCATCTGTATGTTGAGGCAGCTAATGCTGATCTATGTCACCAACACCTCACGCAGAAGTAAAAGAATTTGCATATAGTGCCACAGATTATATTTATGGTGGTGATAACAACATGTGACTTTTCCTTTGGAAAGTAAAGAATCTGTAAATTTCTCTGAAGTCTTCTAGTTTGAATGATTTGCTTACATGCACCACTGATATCATAGCCACTGCATCAGTCGTAGCTGAAGTTGCACATTATGACCTCCTTGATTAAGTAACTTGATAGGTCACTGCAGAGGACAGAATTTTTGTATTCTCGAATATAATTTCACCCTTGTTTGTAAGGCTGTGCTAATCAGCTACATTTTGTCCAAATGTTTATATCTAATGTGCCATTGATGTTCTGCACAACTTTTCAATATTCATGGACTCACCAATATAACTGCTGCTCCTTTCAGATGAAATGTTATAAATACTAAGAACGTTGATGCCAAAACTGTCTTTTTCCTGAGTGCAGCACCCCTTCTAATTACTTAGGCATTAGAAACTCAGATACTTTATTTGCTCAGTGCTGTGCATTATTTATCAGATTCAGCCCCCACACATAGGTGGCTCTTCTTGTCAGGCTTGACTATCCTCATGGTATCATTTCTAAGGAATTGCTAACTTTGTCTCATTCAGCACAGCCATTTTTTCAATGCATTTTTCACTTGTTTAATAACATAATCCACTCAATTAATATTTATAGTTTCCTAGCATGAAAAATAGCATAATAAAGAAAGCTTATCATAAAGCAGTCAATAAAATAGAAAACTTCATGTGAAATGAAACAGTGCATGAAGTTATCAAAAATATGCAAAGAGCTAAAAAATGAAATGGTGCTGCAAGTAGATGTCAACTGTTGTGCAATAAATGCACCAGTATGTGTAAAATTAGTTTGGGTTCAGCTGAAAAACTTCCTAAATTAAGTAAACACTCAGATTAACATATCAACACAACATGCTCAGATTAGCGTATTAAGTATCTAAAAACACCTCACATTTCATTGACTTAAAGATTTGGCTTTTAGCTAATTTTGCATCCCTGGCATCCCTGTTGTCTTATAGAATCATGTTTTGGCACAATGCAGGTAAAGTAATTGTAATATCTGAATTAAAAGCGACTAATAAGAATATTATGTAATGAATATAACTACACTTTTAGAGAAGCCTTTTTGAAATGAAGGAATTGGTACACTTGTTTCCCAGCACTTTTTACATGTCAACAGTATTTGTCATTAACTGTGAAAATCAATTTCCGTTGAACTTTGATTTGCATAAACACAACATAAGCTACAAAGTTAATTTAGATATGGATATTGTGGTCTTAGGATTCAGAGAGAGTTTTGTGTTTTGGTATAAAAGTTTTCAACAGGCTTTCAATGTACACTATGCAACAAACTGGTTGCCTTTAAGAATTCAAACTTTCAAAAAGGAAAAGAAAAGAAACACCTTATTAGGTGCTAGTCCTGCGAGTTATGTGACCTCCTAGATTTAAGGGTTGGAGATTCATACATTAATTTCGTTTATACTTTATGTGTTACAGCTCCCACAAAGAAAGAAACCTTCAGAAATGTAAAATGAGTCCCATTATCTGTGCGGAAAGTAGCAACATTCTTTGTAAGCTGGCTTCTATTTTTTTTTTCACTTTGATAACTGATGCAACTAAAAGGTATCAGATAGATTATATAATGGTAAGACAGAGATTTAGGAACCAGGTTTTAAATTGTAAGACATTTCCAGGGGCAGATGTGGACTCTGACCACATTCTATTGGTTATGACCTGTAGATTAAAACTGAAGAAACTGCAAAAAGGAGGGAACTTAAGGAGATATGACTTGCATAAACTGAAGGAAACTGAGGTTGTACAGAGTTTCAGGGAGAGCGTAAGGGAACAATTGACAGGAATGGGGGAAACAAATACAGTAGAAGAAGAATGGGTAGCTTTGAGGGATGAAGTAGTGAAGGCAGCAGATAATCAAGTAGGTAAAAAGACGAGGGCTTGTAGACATCCTTGGGTAACAGAAGAAATATTGAATTTAATTGATGAAAGGAGAAAATGTAAAAATGCAGTAAATGAAGCAGGAAAAAAGGAATACAAACGTCTCAAAAATGATATTGACAGGAAGTGCAAAATGGCTAAGCAGGGATGGCTAGAGGACAAATGTAAGGATGTAGAGGCTTATATCACTAGGGGTAAGATAGATACTGCCTACAGAGAACCACTTGCATGAAATCAAGAGCTCAGATGGAAACCCAGTTCTAAGCAAAGAAGGGAAAGCAGAAAGGTGGAAGGAGTATATAGAGGGTCTATACAAGGGCGATGTACTTGAGGACAATATTATGGAAATGGAAGAGGATGTGGATGAAGATGAAATGGGAGATACGATACTGTGTGAAGAGTTTGACAGAGCACTGAAAGACCTGAGTCGAAAGAAGGCCCCCGGAGTAGACAACATTCCATTGGAACTACGGACGGCCTTGGGAGAGCCAGTCCTGACAAAACTCTACCATCTGGTGAACAAGATGTATGAAACAGGCGAAATACCCTCAGACTTCAAGAAGAATATTATAATTCCAATCCCAAAGAAAGCAGGTGTTGATAGATGTGAAAATTACCAAACAATCAATTTAATAAGGCACAGCTGCAAAATACTAACGTGAATTCTTTACAGACGAATGGAAAAACTAGTAGAAGCTGACCTCGGGGAAGATCAGTTTGGATTCCGTAGAAATGTTGGAACACGTGAGGCAATACTGACCTTACGACTTATCTTAGAAGAAAGATTAAGGAAAGGCATACCTACGTTTCTAGCATTCGTAGACTTAGAGAAAGCTTTTGACAATGTTGACTGGAATACTCTCTTTCAAATTCTAAAGGTGGCAGGGGTAAAATACAGGGAGGGAAAGGCTATTTACAATTTGTACAGAAACCAGATGGCAGTTATAAGAGTCGAGGGACATGAAAGGGAAGCAGTTGTTGGGAAGGGAGTGAGACAGGGTTGTAGCATATCCCCGATGTTATTCAATCTGTATATTGAGCAAGCAGTAAAGGAAACAAAAGAAAAGTTCTGAGTAGGTGTGAAAATCCATGGAGAAGAAATAAAAACATTGAGGTTCGCCGATGACATCGTAATTCTGTCAGAGACAGCAAAGGACTTGGAAGAGCAGTTGAATGGAATGGATAGTGTCTTGAAAGGAGGATATAAGACGAACATCATCAAAAGCAAAACGAGGATAATGGAATGTAGTCGAATTAAGTCGGGTGCTGCTGAGGGAATTAGATTAGGAAATGAGTCACTTAAAATAGTAAGGGAGTTTTGCTATTTGGGGAGCAAAATAACTGATGATGGTCGAAGTAGAGAGGATATAAAATGTAGACTGGCAATGTGAAGGAAAGCATTTCTGAAGAAGAGAAATTTGTTAACATCGAGTATAGATTTAAGTGTCAGGAAGTCATTTCTGAAAGTATTTGTATGGAGTGTAGTCATGTATTGAAGTGAAACATGGACGATAAATAGTTTGGACAAGAAGAGAATAGAAGCTTTCGAAATGTGGTGCTACAGAAGAATGCTGAAGATTAGATGGGTAGATCACATAACTAATGAGGAAGTATTGAATAGGATTGGGCAGAAGAGAAGTATGTGGCACAACTTGACCAGAAGAAGGGATCTTTTGGTAGGACATGTTCTGACCCATCAAGGGATCACCAATTTAGTATTGGAGGGCAGTGTGGAGGGTAAAAATCGTAGAGGGAGACCAAGAGATGAATACACTAAGCAGATTCAGAAGGATGTAGGTTGCAGTATGTACTGGGAGATGATGAAGCTTGCACAGGATAGAGTAGCATGGAGAGCTGCATCAAACCAGTCTCAGGACTGAAGACCACAACAACTGATGTTCCATCACAAGCATGAAAGTGGTCATTTAGGTAATATGTTAGCATTATTTAATGCAAACCAGGAAGCAACAGCTTCTTAAAAAGTACTGGCTTTCCTTCTTTGCTAGATTGAGTTAGCAGAAATATTTGATGGCATCTTAATGATAGTTTAATATCAGTGCATTTCATAAAAACTTCTTATCTTTTCTAATGTTTAACTTGATTCATTCAGTTGTAACTCACAACATAAAAACACAAGACAACACCCCCAGAACAAGTATATCTAAGAATCTCACAGGACAATAGTTCACAATGAATACAATGTGTGGCATAGCCATGTGACAAGATAGGAACAGTACAGTTCTATCGAGTGTAGTAAATATCATGATAAGCGATAGCAGACTGAGGGCAACCACTGGGCGGTGATCACAAGCATAGATTCCATGTCACAGGTGGTGCTGGGGAGTATCTGCACAACCATTGTGCATTGTTGCTGTCGTGTATTATGTGCCGGTCACACGTCAACAGCCAATGTTGGAGACACTGGCTGGTACCTGATGTCTTGGTAGCAGCCCAGTGGGTTCCACATTCCTTCTTCCATGGAGAAGCAATGAGCTGTGTCTTGGTAAGTTGATCCTGCTTGGCTGGGCGTCCAGGCAGTGCTCCAACTCAGGATGATGTATCAGAAGGGTTGGTTGGCCCCTCTAGTTCTAACAGCTCCAGTCTGCGCAAATGGGAGCTTATGGCCACAAGGTCACCACCTGGCAACACAGGCAGAGCCTTAGTGCCTCTGACACTGGTAGCAGAGACCACTTCATGTCTACATTGGGTTCTGCTGCAGTGGTGCTAGTAGTGGGGAGTGTATGCCCCAGGACAACCAGGAAATCTGAGAAAAATCTGGGAATTTTTTCCTCTGGAAGAAACACAGGAATTTTTTAAAATTTTGTGAATCTTTTATAATTCTGGGAATTTTTCATTGTTTTAGTTTTCAATAAAATTCTTGTAATTTTTACTGGTAAGAATTGATACTCTAACAGAGAATTTTACTTTAGCCCACTAGTGCAGAATAATACTGCAGTAATAAAACATAAATGAGACAATAATACCAAAATAAAACTTTGGTTGCAAAGAAAATGTGCCATTTGCAACAAAAAAACACAGTGCTCACACAAGCCTCTGCCAACAGCCAAATGTATTAAAGAGTGTGTAATACTTCCTAACAATAAACTGCTTTCAGCACATCTTTCTTGTAGGGCTATTTTGACAAGTGTGAGATCACAATTGTTTGCATATATAACAGGTCACAGGAACCAATTTAGAATAGTGGTTTCAGAAACATTACTTTAAAAGTAAATTTCCTTTTACACAAGATGAGTTATGTTGCGTGTGGGAATGTGTGATGAATTTCTTAAGTCACATAACATTAGACTCACATCAGAATTTAACACTGAGCATTAGCCACTTCGAAAAATTTTGAGCCTGGAAGAGCAGTGCTTTATGCCATTATTTAAAATTTTGTTGGCACATTTGTGTTTGATACATCTTAAGGAGGTAACATACACTAAAAAGAAAGTTTCAAGGTTCATTTTTCATTTTCATTTTAGTTCTTTCATAGATTACAAGTTATGCAATGATGATGGAAAAAATTATAATTATCCTTAAAAAAAGTCTGAGGTGTGTTATTGAGCAATTTTATATGTAATTGGCTTTACTATGGAAAAGTCAAAGTGCTCAATGGAACATGTATTCAGCCAGGTTACCCATGAAATGTTTGGTGCACAGCTGTGAAATTTATAATCCTACTTGTCAGAAACATTCAGCCACTGCAATTTAAGCTGATGCTCTTAGGATCGTACCTAACCACGCAATGAGAAAAGAAACAGCAAAAAATTTTTGACAACCAATATTATATGTGAAAGCTTAGTTTTTCTTGTGGTTGTAGTGTACGTGTATTAATTTATGCTATTAACTTTTTCTATTTATGTGTTCACACTACAGTGATGTTGCTACTGGCTGACTGCATCATGTGTCTTATGCTCTGAATATCTTCTATCATTGGCTGGCAAGATCAGGTGACATGAGCTATGATTGGCTGACAACAATGCATCACACACTCAATTTCAGTACTTCAGAAGTTATGGTGCTGTAATTGCTGAAATTCATGTTTCTACTCCTGTGATATGAAAATATACTGTGTAAATGTTGCCACAAATTGAAGACATTTCCAAAATGCATTGATTTTTCTAGGTTGCATTTTTCTAAGTGCTGGGAAATTCTGTGCCAGTGTATAAAACCTTCACCACTCAAAGGATTGATAAGTTTTACAGCTCTGAGGGAAAGTATATTGTTAATTAACATGGAAAAAATCAACTTTCATCCAGAAAGAAGTTTATTTTCACCCAAGAAAAAGTATATTTTTTACTGGAAAATCTGGGAAAAATCCGAGAATTTTCTTTCTAGTCCATGTATACACCCTGTCAATGTGAGATGAGGCCATGGCTGGTATTGGCAAACAGGGATGAGAACCAGAAAGCAGGAACAGCTCAGAAGCAGGAGGAGAGATAGCAAAGGGTCCAGCAGAAGAGAGCCTGGAGGCAGCTGTGCCCATTGCAGATGGAGCTGATGTTGATGGCATGTCACTGTCCAGTCACTTGTGGCCAGAGTGACATGTGGCATCCCAGCTACTGCTAGGTGACTGCTGAAATCAACTTGTCCTGGGGTCTGAAGCCCCATGCCCACACATGGGTGCCCAGCCAGAAGTATGGAGACAGCACCATAGATGGCCCCATAGGCCTTGGCAGCATGAAATAGAGGAGTGTGCTGGGCTGATGGCCATGGAGGAGTTCCAACAGACTCTTCTCCCCTATAGACATCAAGTTGAAGGAATTAAAAATACAGTGTAGCACCACATCTTTAGGAGCATTGACCACATATTTCTTCATCTGTGTTTAAAAGTTCACATGAGTCCTTCAATCTTTCCATTTGACTGGGGCTGATAAGACGGATATAGCAGGTGTCGAATGTCATTTCTGTGGAAGAGCTAGCCGAAAACCTGGGAGCAAGATTGTGATCCATTATTGGAACCAGCGTGAGAGGAAGTCCTCCAATGGCAAAAATTCTGCTGAATGCTGCAACCACAGTCTCTGAACTTGTGGACCAGCAGTTGTCCATGTACAGAAAGTTGGAGTATGCACCAGGAACAATCAGCCAGCTAGTACCCAGAAGGGCCACCATAGTTGACATGAATCCACTTCCATAAGTGTGAGCACATAAGCATGGAGCTGCTTGCTGTTGTTCACACTGATCACAGTTGCAGACAAAATGTTTAACCTGCTGGTCTATGCCCGATGAGTATGGATAGTACCAAGTGAGTAGTTTAGTTCATGAGACATTCCAGGAACCTTGGTGCAAGAGCTGAGAGGTTGACAGGTGCACAGTTTCCAGCAAAACTACATGGGGAGACTGTTGATCTGTGGTTGGTAGGACAACTACATCCACCATGATTAGCTGGTGGTGGAGGTAGAAGTACTGCTGCAACAGGTTAGAATCCTGAGTGGAAATGCAGTCCGGCCTGCCCTCCTGTATGTACTACCATATCTATTGTAAGGTGTTATTCTTGGCTACCGCAAAGCCACCTGCTCCCCCACCCCGATGGGAAAGGTGTGAATGTCCAACTGGCGGCATGATCTCATGTCAATTGAACTTCAAGTTAGGGCTTATTGGGAGTTAGGAAAGGGCATCCCCATTGGCATGTTGTATAGTACTGTTGAAGTGAATTTTGTAATGGCACCTGCTGAGAAAGAGTGCCCAGTGCTGCAGTTGGCAGTTGGCAAAAGAAATCAGATGTTCAAAGATGACCATGTCTTTATGTGCCAGGACGGCCCCCAGGCCCATTCAGAGGTGTCCACCACCATTACCAACTGTTTGCCCAACTGAAATGTAGCAAGATGTGCTGCCGACAGGAGGGCCTACCTCAGATTCTGTTCACAGGACTTTGACCATACGAAATACATGCCCTTCTTCAGCAGGTTGTTGAGTGGGTACGAAAACATTACCACACCTGGGGTAAATTTTCCATAATACGTTATTTTTCCCAACAAGGACGGGAGCTCCTTTAAGTCTATGGAGTGGGAAAATGTGATGATGGCTTTGACCAGCTACTGTGTCGGCTAAATACCTTCAAAAGAAATTATGCATCATAGTTATTCCACCAACAGTCGGAGGAGGAGAGATTTTTTGAGATTGCATTTGAGGCCTGCGAACTGGAGGGTGTGGAACAGCTGCTGCAAGTTTCCTAAGTGTCCTTACACTGTGGCCCCCATCACCACAATGCCATATATGTAATTTATGCAGAGATTGCTGGGGCACTGACCATTTTGAAGACTAGGTGTTTGCAATGATGTAACCCATGTGGCATGTTGACTGTCAGGACTCTCTATTACTCATCCAGGGATACCTGTAAGTAAGCTTCAGAGAGCTTGACTTTTGAAAAATAAGCCTCCTGTAAGTGAAGAGGAAAGCTCATTTGGTTTCAAGATGGGGTACATATTGATCTCTGATTCACACAGACATGGACTATTGTTTCACAATAACCAAAGGCATTGCAGACATGAGTTCTATGACTTCCAAGGCTGTCATTCTGTCTAGCTCATTCTCAATGCCATCCTGCAGTGTGAAGGGTAAGGTGTGTGCACGGAAAAAATGAGGGTGTGCCAATTTCTTGAATGTAATGTTGGCTGTAAATTCTTTGCTTTTGCTAGACACCCAAAGAAAATGTGAGAGTATTCCTTACTGATGGTTTCCAATTCCTGAAACAGTACTTGGTCTGAGACCAGGTGGACCATGTCATCGATGACAAATCTGAAAGCAGGAAGAGTATAAAAATAGATTCCCCGTATCTGTGTTGTGAACCTCAGAGATAGTGAAGTGAAGTACAACATTTTTATATGTTGTCACAATTGTGAGTTGTCCTTTGAATGGAACGTATTGTTTGTTGTATGCCACAAAGCGGTGAGCTGTGAGTTGAAGGGGTGGCATCCCCAGCTGGATATACATGTGGAACTTTAAAAGGGATGCCAAGTGTCAATCTTTAGCTGAATTTATTTACTGTGCAAAATGAGCATGGTGAACAGTTTTTTAGTGACACCACTGTGGTATGAAACTCTGATGAATTCACATTAATGTCCATTATGTCCTGTTGAGGTGAGTGGTTTTTGTCCTGAGCACAGCAGACAGAAGTAAGATGTCTTTCCTTTTGGCATCTCTTGGACTGTGTCCACATGTCAGGGCTGTCTTCTCTGGCATGTTTTCAGATTCAGTCCAGGTGTAATGGAAACAAGCTCTGGCCAGGGGGCCCATACTTCTTTCCTTGTTTACAAGATGGAATGAGGGTGTGGTGGATTTTGCACTCTATTGTTATCACATTTGCTGTGTGGCAAAGTTGGATTCCTCACCTAGGTCTGAGATGACAGCTGCTGCCATGACTCAGAATTATAGTTGATGGTCTGCAGCCTGGAAAACTTGGAAGGATGTAGGCATTTTTAAACTGTCCTCCAAAGTAGGGTCTTCAAATTGTAGAGCTTTCTGATGCACCTCCTTATCCAGAGTCTCCAAAATGATTGAATTTCTAATTAGCACTGCTGAATATGGTTCCTTATTGACTGGAGTCACATTGTTGCATTTCCTACTGTGTCCCTGCAGTTCAGTGACCCAGGCATGGTATGGCTGATTAGACCATTTATGTAACTGATAAAATTCCATACAGGATGCAATGACATGGCAGTGTCAGTGAAAGAAATTAGTTAATAGAGCTCACATTTCATCAAAGGTCAGATGTGGTAATTCTCTGAGAAGGGTCAGTTTGCACAGAAGCAAGAAGCAAGAATGTACTGGTTGAGAGCCATGAAAGGAAAAATGTTTTAACAGGGTATTCCCTGGAATGCAGCAAAGTTCTGCTGGAGGCACTTCTTGTGTGCTTCCCAAGCTTCTGCTGTCTCATTCTAAGGCTGGAATAGTGGTGGATTTGTAGCTGATGACCATGAGAGTAATGTGGACAGCTTGGCTTCCTGATATTTCTCTCCCTGCAACTGCTGTTGCAGAAATTGCTGTAGCAACTTCCATCAATACACCTGGTAAGGTACCTGTCGCACTGGGTCAATGGTTACGTAATGAACAAGAAAAATGCTCACAACCATTACCAATTGTGCTATAACTCATAACATAAAAACATGAGTCGGGACCTCCAGAACGAGTATTAGGTTGATGCATAAGTTTGTAGCATTTTTATTTTGCATGCTGGTATTACAGTTGCTATGGGTTTATTTATCAATTGTCATTTTTAATTTGTAGTTCATTGTTGATTTTTGAGATTACATATTGTCATTTTGTCATATGAAGATAGTGAGTGGATCTGTGGACCCTAGAAAATGGAGTGTAAAGTGGAGAAATCAGAACATATCTGACACATTCTTCTGATTGAGTTCAATAGAGGGGTGACAGCAGCAGAGACAGCCAGAAATGTTTGTGCCTTGTATGGAGATGATACCATTTGACAGGGCATGCAAGAAAACAGTTTTCTCATTTTAATGAGGATCATTTTGATATTAGTGGCTCTCCATATAGGAAGATTTTCAGGGTTTGATGAAGATCATTAATCCACAATGATCCAGGTCACTGTACTCGAGAACTGGCAAATGTGATGGAATGTGATCATTCCGCCATGGTGAGACATTTTCATGCAATGGGGATGGTTTAAAAATCAGGTGTGTGGGTCTGCATGCTCTGAGCCAAAATCACACAAATCAGTGAGTGGCCATATGTGCATCCCTGCTTGCTCGTCATCAATTGGCTCCTGAACAGCACCAACCTTTCCTATCCTGTATTGTTACTAGTGATGAGAAATTGTGTCTTTAGGCTAACATAAGGAGAAGAAAGGAATGGTTGAGACCAAACAAAGCAACACCTCCCCATTCAAAGACCTGCAAGCATCCACAAAAGATAATATTATGTATCTGATGGAATGGTGACAGTGTGGTGTGCTACAAACTGCTTCCCTAAGGTGTACTGATCACTGCTGATATTTGTTGTCAACAACTGAGACATCTTGCAGATGCAATCCATGAACAATGACCAGGAAGACTGCATGAAGTGATTCTGCTCCACAATAACACTTGCCTGCATTCTGCTAGATTGACAAAAAACACTATAGGAGTTGCTTTGGGAGTCATTCCACATCTACCTTATTCACCTGATCTTGCGCCCTCAAGTTTTCATCTTTAAGGCTATATTTTGAATAATCATCAAATAAATTTCTTTCCAGATGAAAATGTGCTCTGAACATGGCTTGATGAGTTCCTTGGCTCAAAACCATGTGGTTTCTACAGTCATGGAACCGGAAAGTTATTCCAGCATTGGCAAACTGTTGTAAATAATGAAGGAGAACATATACCGTATTAATAAACAGATAGATTACTACTCACCATAAAGATGGCTCACTGAATTGCAGACAGGCACAATGAGAAGACTGTGACTGTCACATCATATATGCCAGTCTTGTGTCGATGGTAAATGTAGAAGGTGTCAGCTGGTGCTTGATGTGTAGGTGTTAACACACCTGGATTATCACACATTTCATATCACGAAAGTATTTGCTTGATTATGAATATTTTTTGTCATATAGCTCACTACAAATTGTATTGAACTTTGTTTTTACTTGCTGGATTTTCCTTTTTGTTGGCCAGTTCTTCCTTAATGTATTTATTTTACCAAATGACTTGCCAATAGCATTTTCCTTTAGAGCCAAGTTCCTAGTTTGAGACTAAGTAAAACCTTTCCTATGTCACTGAAAACATATTTACAATTTCAGCAATTGAAAATTCAAATTCATTCAGTTAGGATTACAGCACACCATTTGAAGGAATTGTAAGAGGCTTTTCAAGTCCTTTGAAGTCAAAAGGCAAAATCTTTGGTTTGTGCAATGCTCACTTAATACTTCAATTTGTATATGATATTTTCTCATAAACTGTCAAACTTTTATCATCTATTGCATTCCTTCATTTGATTTTCAGCTCAGAGATGTCTTTAATGAAGATCTATCACTAATAGTAACAATGACAAATCCAATGAAACAGGAAAGAGTTAAGTTTTTTGAGCCATTGTTTGAAAGGAAGATGTTACATTCTCCCAGAAGTATGCAAGAAGCAAACTGTAAGTACTGTAAGAAGGCCTATGTGAATTTTGGTGTTTTAATGTTTGTACAAAAATTGTGTAATTATTTACAGTAACACTTTGTAGTGTATGTTTATATATGAAGGGTCCTCTACAACATGATTGTTAGCACTCTTGTCAGAAAAATTTAAGATGAATGTCATTAAAATATTAAAAAAAACTGAAAAATGTGTGACATAAACTCACTTAAAATATTGCTCCTTCTCTCCCATTCTCTCTCACACTCATGCATCCAGTCACAACCATTTTCTCTCACATTCATGCATCCAGTCACAATCAATCTCACAGAAGGTGAAATTGTAAAAGAACTCAGTAAACAGTGGCTAGTAGATTACTTATATTATCTAAATGAAGAAGATGTGTCAGTTGTCTGGATAATGGGTTAACATGTCCTGCCTAATGATTTAGGTAGAAGGTCTCAATCATAAAACCTGAATAATTTTGTCTAAATGATTAATGGAAAATCTCATATAAAGATGTGAAACAAATACTAACAAAGAGATAGAGGGGCTGGCCAGTACTTACCTCAGCTCAGTACAGCCGATAGATACACAAAAAACAACCGAACATTTAGAATATCTTTGGCTTCCCTCTAACAACCATGCCTCCATCCTTGCTACCCTCCCTGTTTTCCTTTCCCTGTTGCTTCATAACCTGGGTTGTGAGTAACTACATCCACTTTCCCTTCTTCCCTTTCTTTCCCCTCTTTTCCCGATGAAGGAACATTTATTCCGAAAGCTAGGAACGTAAATTTTTGGTTGTTTTTTTGTGTATCTATCGGCTGTTCTGAGCTGAGGTAAGTACTGGCCAGCCCCTCTATCTCTTTGTTAGTATTTGAATAATTTTGTCTCACAGTCTAATAAAACAGAAGGCAAATCATCTGACAAACTAACCTTCAGAAAGTAAAACACAAACGATTAAAATGTAACATATCACAATCAACATATGCACAGTCCAGTCACATTAATGTGACAACTGTGTATGTTTGGCATCAGCTTGCCATACAGATGGCAGGTGGCAGCACTAGCAGTGGATGGTATGTAAAGCTTCTGGGGGTGGTGGTGATGCAGAAAACAGTGCCCTCATTGTCATAATGCAGAAATGGAACAATTTATCTGACATCCAAAAGTACATGATCATTGGCTTTCTGACCAATAGTGGAAGCATTTCTGAAACTGTTTGTGGGCTACTGTGGTTAAAGTATACCAGGCACGATGAAATGGCGCTATCCAAAACTGCTGCCGAGGCAGCTGTGGAGTGTCATGTGCCATAAATGACACAGTGAATGACAACTGTGGTGATGTATATGGGCAAACAGATGTGTAACTGTTGAGCAACTGACCAACTAGATGATCTGAGGAGCTGTCAACAGTGCCTCCCCAATGACCATTCAGTGAACATTCATTCATGTGGGCCCAATGACCGTTCAGCGAACATTCCTGCATGTGGGCATCCATAACAGACACCTGGCTTATGCACCTATGTTGAGACCTGTCTGTCAATGATGAAGGCTGGAAATTTCACATAAAAGCCTCAACTGGACATCCTCTGAGTGGTGACAGGTGACCTATTCAGATGATGAAGTTTTATGCTCCGGCAGACGGATGACCATTGGCATTCATGATTGAGCAACAATTGTCAGAAGGGTTCAGGCCAGAGAAGGGAGCATTATGGTCTGGGTAATGAATTCATTGAACTCTCTGTATGATTCCATCATTCTGAAAGCACACTGGATCAACACAAGTGTGCATCTCTCCTTGGGAACTGTGGCCACCCCTACATGCAGCTTTTTTTTTTCTTTTCTTTTCTTTTCTTTTCTTTTCTTTTCTTTTCTTTTCTTTTCTTTTCTTTTTTTTTTCCTCAGAATGATGATGTCTACCAGCAGGATAATGCAGTGTGTCACACAGCTCACTGTTTACTTGCATTGCACAAAGAATACCAGAATGAGTTTACTGGACTCTCCTCACCACCAAACTCCCCAGATTAAAACCCAGTTGATAATCTGTGGGACCACTTTGACAGAGCTGTCTGTGCCATGGAACCTTAATCAAGAAACCTTTGCAGCTGACCATGGAACTGGAGTTGGCATATCTCCACACTCCTGTTGACAGTTTTTAAAACCTCACAGACACTCTTCCTGCCTGCCTACCTGCATTGCAAAAACTGGGAGATAGGGCCGTGCAGAGACATCTTTGCATGAAGTCAGGCTATCTGTTAGCAACCTGCAAAGCATCAACAACACTAGTAAAACATTATTTATTCACAATTTTTACAAGTCATTCATTTTTTGCATCAGGCTCACCTGTTGCTAATTCCACTGCATGTTGGATTCTAGCTGATGTATGTCAAGTTAGCTCAGCTGTGATGGACTGCTGCCGAGCGGGTGTGGTTCTTTCGGACTGGCTGCTGGTCCCATACTAAATTCTGTGATGACCCTTAATACCCATCCACAGTGGACATGGTGTTTGTAATCACGTGGCTGGTTGATATCCTCCCTAACCTTGGCAGGTGTTGGCACCCAAAGGTGCCTGAGTGTAGACAGGAATGTGGGCCCCAAGAGCCCCTGTTGCTGGCTTCTGTGATGAAGCCCCATATTGGCAGCACTCTGTGATGTGGTGTGGCTGGAAGACAGCCAGTTTCTCTACCAGTAGGTTGAAGGTATCAAGCAGCATGAAGTTTATCAGGTGAAGGCTCTCATCTTATGTATATCTTCAGCTGTTTCATAGACTGTGCTGTAGCATCTAGGACATAGATTCACTACAGTATTGTAATCATGAAATTGAGTACTTTTTTTTTACTGTCAATGTTGTTGATCCCAGTGATCAGCTCATGATGAGAGCTGGAGTATTTAAAAGCAGTTAGTGTGAGTCTGTGGTGCAAGGCTCAGTTCATAATGACTGAATGTGTCCTCCTCATTGTGCTATATTCACTTAACAGGCTGTTAACTGCTGTGCTGATCCCTCAGTATGTGCTTTTATGAAAGAGATGGAGTCTCTTGCACCATGTTTCATAAGTTAACAAATATGCTTGTCTTACTCCCTTTGGTTTTCTGTCACAGTATACTTGCTGTTGAATGTGTATCCTTATTTGGGAGACAGTGTCGCCGACCCGACCCACTTGCAACTTACTGCTTCTGCCTCTGTCTCTGGTATGACTAATTTACCGGTGGCAATGTGAGTTATTTTTTTTTCTAATTTTGACCACTTGGTATTCTGTGCCTCAACAATGGTTATTCATGCTTTTGACAGATAGTCACGTTAATGTGACTGGACTGTATGTTTATGGATCCTTTTATTGGAGCATAAAATCATGCGTCATTGGATTGTTTGAGAGAGTTTCATAGGTTTTCATGGGACTCATATGATAAGCTCCAGATTCCAGTTTAGCTATGTTACTACTTTATGAGATGCTCAAGAAGACAATATTGGTGTGACTGATACAGATTATGTTAAGGTATGAGTTCACAGCAGTAGCATCAAAGCTGCTTGGGATTTGGAGTCGAGGATGTGATTGCGGTAGGGTGTGTTGTAGCATATTCAATGGGAGGAATTAGAGGCTCGACTATCTGATAAAATATGAGAGTGGCAATAGGGGAGGCAGTTAACTTGCCTATTTGAAATTGTTTGTCATGTTCCTTGTTAGTATACTTGCCTTGATTTGGTTACATTGTGGGCTGCTTATACTAAATACATGAAAATTTTGGCTAGTGAGTTTGAATCTGATTAGACCTGCAATGTGGACAGTGAAGTTTCTCACTTCTGTTTAGTGTTTTCTATGACATATAGCTCCTTGCGGTTTTGCAACCCCTAACAGTGGATTGTTACAAATTGTAGTTGAGTGTACCCAGTAAATAGTAAAATGTTATGTTTGCATGTCCTTCCTTGATAAATTCCTCATATCATACTAATGACACTCTCAACAAAATGTAATCATATTGCCTTCCGGGTACAATGCTTCATGTAAATTAAACCCTCCATCCTGTTTATGAAATAATCTGACATTCTAATTTTAAGTGCCTCCTGTGTTACACTACGCCAAAAATTTAGTTCCTGAACCATAAGTTGATATCTTTGTAATGCTCTCATGGTCACATGATGCCATTCTCAGATAGTACTGATGTAGTTGACTGCTTGAATTAGATATTGGTGGAAACGGTTTGCTTCTTCTGAATCTTGAGAATAGCTATTACCAAGTGTTTGGACAAATTGATCAGACACATAACTGACAGGCTATTTCACCCCAAAGATGTCTGATGACAGAATGAGATTTTCACTCTGCAGCGGAGTGTGCGCTGATATGAAACTTCCTGGCAGATTAAAACTGTGTGCCCGACCGAGACTCGATCTCGGAAGGTAGGAGACGGATACTGGCAGAAGTAAAGCTGTGAGTACTGGGCGTGAGTCGTGCTTCGGTAGCTCAGTTGGTAGAGCACTTGCCCGCGAAAGGCAAAGGTCCCGAGTTCGAGTCTCGGTCGGGCACACAGTTTTAATCTGCCAGGAAGTTTCATGTCTGATGACATTCAAGTCAGGACTTCAAGTAGGCCAAACAAACAAATTATTTTGATCTTCCTTAGACTATGCTGCCATAGTCCTTAATTTGAGGAAAGGAGCATTATTGTGCTGATACAGAATGGTCCTGTTTCAAACTACTGAGTGTATTGAGTGCAAAGCATGCTGTTTTTTAAAATGTTTTTGTTAACATCTGCCCCCTCCCCCCCTCCGCCCCCCCCCCCCCCCCCCATGAAACATGGACCTTGGCATTGGTGGGGAGGCTTGTGTGCCTCAGCGATACAGATAGCAGTACCATAGGTGCAACCGAAATGGAGGGGTATCTGTTGAGAGGCCAGACAAACATGTGGTTCCTGAAGAGGGGCAGCAGCCACTTCAGTAGTTGCAGGGGCAACAGTCTGGATGACTGACTGATCTGGCCTTGTAATGCTAACCAAAACGGCCTTGCTGTGCTGGTACTGCGAACGGCTGAAAGCAAGGGGAAACTATAGCCGTAATTTGTCATGAGTATAACATTCTTATACATTGTTTTACTCATCAGATCTGGCAATCTGTCACAGCAGAAGTCCTGGAACAGCAACTGTAGGTTTTTAAATAATGAAATAAATCATGGTCAACAAGCTACATACTTTCTGTCCGACATCACACAAAGTACTGACATACAAAGAGATAGAGAGGCTGGCCAGTACTTACCTCAGCTCAGTACAGCCAATAGATACACAAAACAGAACAGAAAACTTACATTCCCAGCTTTCGTAACTTTGTTCCTTCATCAGGGAGGAGAGAGGGGAAAAAAAGGGAAGAAGGGAAAGTGGATTCAGTTACTCACAACCCAGGTTATGAAGCAATAGGGTAAGATAAACAGGGAGGGTAGCAAGGATGGAGGCATGGTTGTCCATGCCTCCATCATTAATCTGTACTACAATATATGGACTTCCAAATTCTTTACCCATTTCATTGACCTCATTTTCAAATAACAAATACTCTTCTATGTCCTGAAAATTCACCCCTTTATCACAATCACTACCTTTTATTACAGATTCTACATATTTACTAATCATATTACTACCAGGAGACTGTTCCACAATTTTCATGGCAATTTTATCATCTGAATGCACACTTTGACAAATTTCACTTAAGGCCTTACACTTTTGATCACCATACTGACATTTGCTACTATATTCATTGACTACACTTTTTTACTCTATCACTAATTAGATCTGTCATTGACTATATAATAACAGATCAGGAATTCAGGAAGGCTGTGAGGGACACACATGTATTCAGGGGATTCTTTGATGACACTGATCATTATTTAATCTGCAATGAAATTGGGATTGTGAGGCCAAAAGTGCAGGAGGTCAGGTCCATACGTAGGGGGATAAGAGTGGAGAAACTTCAGGATAAGGAAATCAGGCACAAGTACATAACAGCGATCTCAGAAAGGTACCAGTTAGTTGAATGTAGCCAATTACAGTCATTAGAAAAGGAATGGACAAGGTACAGGGACACAGTACTAGAAGTGGCTAAAGAATGTCTTGGAACAGTAGTGTGTAAAAGTAGGATGAAGCAAACAGCTTGGTGGAATGACACAGTCAAGGCAGCCTGTAAAAGGAAAAAGAAGGCATATCAAAAATGGCTACATACTAGAACTCAGGTAGACAGAGAAAGTTATGTTGATGAAAGAAACAAAGCCAAACAGATAATTGCAGCATCCAAGAAGAAATCTTGGTAAGACTTTGGAAACAGGTTGGAGACTATGGGTCAAGCTGCTGGAAAACCATTCTGGAGTGTAATTAGCAGTCTTCGAAAGGGAGGTAAGAAGGAAATGACAAGTATTTTGGACATATCAGGAAAACTGCTGGTGAATCCTGTGGATGCCTTGGGCAGATGGAGGGAATATTTTGAAGAGTTGCTCAATGTAGGTGAAAATACGATCAGTAATGTTTCAGATTTCGAAGTAGAATGGGATAGGAATGATGATGGAAATAGGATCACATTTGAGGAAGTGGAGAAAATGGTCAATAGATTGCAGTGCAATAAAGCAGCTGGGGTGGATGAAATTAAGTCGGAACTCATCAAATACAGTGGTTTGAAATGGCCTGGGAGTTGGGACAAGTTCCATCAGACTGGTCAAAAGCAGTAATCACACCAATCTTTAAACATGGAAACAGAAAAGATTGTAACAACTACAAAGGTATCTCTTTAATCAGCGTTGTGGGTAAAATCTTCTCAGGTATTGTTGAAAGAAAAGTGCGAGTATTAGTTGAGGACCAATTGGATGAAAATCAGTGTGGGTTTAGGTCTCTTAGAGGTTGTCAGGACCAGATCTTTAGCTTACGGCAAATAATGGAGAAGTGTTATGAGTGGAACAGGGAATTGTATCTATGCTTTATAGATCTAGAAAAGGCATATGACCGGGTTATTGTCTGTTCTAAGAGATTATGGAATAGGAGGCAAACTTTTGCAAGCAATTAAAGGTCTTTACATGGATAGTCAGGCAGCAGTTAGAGTTGACGGTAAATTGAGTTCATGGTTCAGAATAGCTTCAGGGTAAGACAAGGCTGCAACCTGTCTCCACTGTTGTTCATATTATTTATGGATCATATGTTAAAAACAATAGACTGGCTGGGTGAGATTAAGATATGTGAATACAAAATAAGCAGTCTTGCATATGCGGATGGCTTAGTTGTGATGGCAGATTCGATTGAAAGTTTGCAAAGTAATATTTCAGAGCTAGATCAGAAATGTAAGGACTATAGTATGAAGATTAGCATCTCCAAAACAAAAGTAATGTCAGTGGGAAAGAAATATAAACAGATTGAGTGCCAAATAGGAGGAACAAAGTTAGAACAGGTGGATGGTTTCAAGTACTTAGGATGCATATTCTCACAGTTTGGCAACATGGTGAAAGAACTGGAAGCGAGGTGTAGCAAAGCTAATGCAGTGAGCGCTCAGCTACGATCTACTCTCTTCTGCAAGAAGGAAGTCAGTACCAAGACTAAGTTATCTGTGCACCGTTCAATCTTTCGAGCAACTTTGTTGCATGGGAGTGAAAGCTGGGTGCATTCAGGTTACCTTATCAACAAGGTTGAGGTTACAGATATGAAAGTAGCTAGGATGATTGCAGGTACTAGTAGATGGGAACAATGGCAGGAGGGTGTCCACCATGAGGAAATCAAAGAAAAACTGGGAATGAACTCTATAGATGTAGTAGTCAGGGCGAACAGGCTTAGATGGTGGGGTCATGTTACACGCATGGGAGAAGCAAGGTTACCCAAGAGACTCATGGGTTCAGCAGTAGAGGGTAGGAGGAGTTGGGGCAGACCAAGGAGAAGGTACCTGGATTCAGTTAAGAATGATTTTTAAGTAATAGGTTTAACATCAGAAGAGGCACCAATGTTAGCACTGAATAGGGGATCGTGGAGGAATTTTATAAGGGGGCTCCAGACTGAACACTGAAAGACATAATCAGTCTTAAATGATGATGATGACTATGACTAATTAGATCTTCTTTTCCATTTTCACAAACACATCAGACACAACATCACTAACATCAACTGATAACATTAATCCATCAAGCTCTGCTCTACTGGTTACTAACTCATTACTCGGAGCACACACCAAAAATTTCAGAATCATTCAGCATCAACTTTAACTTCTACATATACCATCCCATCTAATTCTCTAAAGAATATCATCATCATCATCAGAAACATTTTCATTAGAAAAATCACCATCACACTTAATACCAAACTCATTTCTCTCTCTACACATTTCTTCAATGACCTCAACACTGTGACTACTTTGTTCTACCACATCCTCATTTTTCCTGTCTATTATCTACTGCAATTTCATATGGAATTACTCTGTCATTCTCATTTCCATTACTAAGAACACGAACATCAGCTTCCCCACATATAACACCAATATCAGCATTTTCAATCATTTCACAGTCACTCAACGTTCTCACTGAACCATACACATCAGATCTGTTCTCATCACTATCAACAACTACTACTGCATTACAAATGTTAAAGAAATTTGTCAAAGTGTTTTCTTCTAATTCAAATTCAGATTTTCTACTTCTTTCTTCATTTTCAGATAAAAAGTTTTCCCAAAATTCCATATCAAACTTCATTCTTTTCACTTCAGGTTGTGTTCTGGATACAGAATTTTGGTATGTCCTATTTGTTCTGCCCCTTCTCCTTCTGAAATTACTGTAATGTACCTGATTATAATTACCATGTCTATTTGTCTCATCTTGCCAGGCTCCGAAAGTGGCAGGTCTTAGTTTACCAGACCATTTCTTCTATTTTCAGAATTGTTGCTATTGTTTCCCTGATTTTGCCCTCACTGCCTATTTCTTGGTTCAAAATTTCTGTTCTCAGGTCTCTGCCTATCATTCCTCTCCCAATGTCTTCTGTCATCATTTCTGAATCTGCTGTTAAAATGATCATTGAAAGCTCTGTTATTGTTATTCCTGCTATCATCAGGTCTGTCATTACATCTGTCATTTCTCTGCCATGATAAATCCAATTTGTCTATGTATCTAAGAAATTGTTTAATTGTATCATCAGGTCCATAGACAAGACTCCACTGTGCCCTGTTCGGCAATCTACATTTTAATGAATCTATTTGGATCATTTCATCAAATGGTTTATCAAGATGTACTAAAGTTCTAAACTGTTGTTCACTAAAGGTTTTCATGCATCCACTACCTGGTTTGAAATTTGGCCCATTCAAAAATTCTGACTTAATTCTGGCTTGCTTAGTTTCTAGCCAGAATTTGTTCATGAAAGCTCATTCTACCTCATTAAATGACATTTCAGGTTTGATTGATTAGTTTGTCCATGACAAAGCCTCCCCATCTAAAAACTTTTTAAAAAAAATTGATTTTCAAACTATCACTCATTTTATTAGTCAAGTTATCTTTTATCTGGTACATGAAATCAACTGGATGTATATTGCCCTCCCCTGAAAATATGTTTATGTTAACATTATTCCACAATGGACTGTAACTACAGAAAGATTTCATCACAACGGAATATTCGATTTCTAGAAATTTAGATCTGAAGTTTGAAATTTCGCCTAAACAAGTGCCTACATCTTCTTTTAACTCTACGAAATTATCATTTGCAATTTTAGTGAAATTTTGCATATTTTGGCCTGTTTCTGTGAATTTCCTTATGAAATCTTTGTTGAGCTTTTTTAATTGTAACACTTCAACAGTAGAAACTTTTTCAAAATTTTTCACTGAATCTAGCTTCTCTTCAAATTTTTGGTATTCCTGTTTTAAGGTAACAATTTCTCCTTCTATAGTCAACACTTTTCTGATATTCTCATCTACTTTTTACCAACACCTCTCTAAACTGTCTTTTGTCTTGCAGATCTGATTTCCATGTTTGTCTAATTTTTTACTGATAGAATCAAGCTCTTGATCAAAAAAGATTTTGTGTTCATCAAATGTTTTTTCAATTGTCTTTTTTCTGTTCTTCCATTAACGGAACTAATCTATTCAAGGCTGATACATTACATTCAAATCCATGAAAGTGTGAACATACACTACTGTGTCACTATCTTCTCCGAATTCACTGTCCCGATTAACTACATTATTATCAGTAATATATATGCTGTTTTGCAAGTTTCCATTAACCGCCCCATTATTGTCAACTTCTCTAGTCTTGTTAACCTCCCTATTATCCTCCATAATGACATAATGCAGATGGAAAACAATTTACAAAAGTAAAAATTCAAATAAATTTTGTACATGCAATTGGTTCCCCAAGTTGTGTTTTAATAAAAATATCATTTCATCCTTTGTAGTGTTACTCAATTCCTCTTTGTCCTGTTCTTGAAAAAATGGAATATTATTTCAACAAGTGGGTTAACTCTGAAACAAAATACAAGATTAGTTTAAAGAATTACCCTGTATCCCAGCTCCATACACCAATTATAACAATCTATGGATTAGTTTTATTCATCATAACTGGCAATCTGTTGCAGCAGAAGTCCTGGAACAGTAACTGTAGGTTTTTACTATAAAGTAAAAACAATATTTAATTACAGTTTCAAAATAAAGACATATTGACAAATCTGAAATAAGTTGTAACATACTTACAATAATGAAATAAATTATGCAAAACAAGCTACATGATTTCTGTCTGACATCACACAAAGTACTGACATACATTGCAAACATGGCTGTAACTATTTATACTTTCTTAACAACCCCAAACAATCCTTGGCATTGCTTAGAAACATATTTTGATTAATTAACAATTATATATAAAACTCCTGAGTGAATTCTAATCTCTGTATAAACTGAAGCGTGTATAAATGCTTAGGTTTCAAATGTTAACAATACACTTGTTATACTTACTAATTACAGAAGATACATATCATATAAAATGATCCTACCAATTAATGGACTTCTACACATTAATGTAATTAAGATTCCATAATTACTTTCTTCAGAACTTTTTTAAAAGCACGTATTTCCATACACCTTCATGTCATAAACTACTGTTAATGGTTAAAATTTATGTGTTTAAATAGGTTTTTATTAGACTGTCATGTTTCAAGAGGGCATGCAGCGTCACTGTGTGGTTAAATGATGATGGCATCTTCTTGGTTAAAATATTCCAGAGGTAAAATAGTCCTCCATTCAGATCTCTGGGCGGGGACTACTCAGGAGGACGTTGTTATCAGGAGAAAGAAAACTGGTGTTCTACAGATCAGAGCATGCAGTGTCAGATCCCTTAATCGGTCAGATAGTTTAGAAAATTTAAAAAGGGAAATGGATCGGTTAAAGTTGGATATAGTGGGAATTGTAAAGTTCAGTGCCAGTAGGAATAACAGTTCTGGTCAGGTAAATACAGGGTTATAAATACAAAATCAAATAAGGGTAATGCAGGAGTAGGCTTAATAATGAATAAAAAATAGGAATGTGGGTAAGGTACAACAAACAGCATAGCAAATGCATTATTGTGGCCAAGATAGATATGAAGCCCATGACTACCACAGTAGTACAAGTCTATATAGGCCAACAAGCTCCGCAGATGACGAAGAGATTGATGAAATGTATGATGAGATAAAAGAAATTATTCAGGTAGTGAAGGGAGACAAACATTTTAATAGTCTTGGATGACTGGAATTTGGTAGTAGGAAAAAGAAGAGAAGGAAACATAGTAGGTGAATATGGAATGGGGGTAAGGAATGAAAGAGGAAACCACCTGGGCACAGAGCACAACTTAATCATAGCTAACACTTGGTTCAATAATCGTGAAAGAAGGTTGTATTCATGGAAGAGGCCTGGAGATACTGGAAGGTTTCAGATAGATCATATTATGGCAAGACAGAGATTTAGGAACCAGATTTTAAATTGTAAGACATATCCAGGGGCAGATGTGGACTCCGACCACAATCTATTGTTCATGAACTGCAGATTAAAACTGAAGAAACTGCAAAAAGACGGGAATTTAAGGGGATTGGATCTGGATAAACTGACAGAACCAGAGGTTGTACAGAGTTTCAGAGAGAGCATTAGGGAACGACTGACAAGAATGGGGGCAAGAAATACAGTAGAAGCAGAATGGGTAGCTTTGAGAGATGAAATAGTGAAGGCAGCAGAGGATCAAGTAGGTAAAAAGATGAGGGTTACTAGAAATCCTTGGGTAACAGAAGAAACATTCAATTTAACTGATGAAAGGAGAAAATCTAAAAATGCAGTAAATGAAGCAGACAAAAAGGAATCCAAACATCTCAAAAATGAGATTTACAGGAAGTGCAAAATGTCTAAGCAGGAATGGCTAGAGGACAAATGTAATGATGTAAGGCATATATCACTAGGGGTAAGATAGATGCTGCCTATAGGAAAATTAGAGAGACCTTTGCGGAAAAGAGAACCACTTATATGAATATCAAGAGCTCAGATGGAAACCCAGTTCTAAGTAAAGAAGGGAATGCAGAAAGGTGGAAGGAGAATATAGAGGGTCTATACAAGGGTGATGTACTTGACGACAATATTATGGAAATGGAAGAGAATGTAGATAAAAATGAAATGGGAGATACGATACTGCATGAAGAGTTTGACTGAACACTGAAAGACCTAAGTTGAAACAAGGCCCTGGGAGGAGACAACATTCCATTAGAACTACTGATACCTTTGGGAGAGCCAGTCCTGACAAAACTCTACCATCTAGTGAGCAAGATGTATGAGACAGGCGAAATACCCTCAGAATTCAAGAAGAATATAATAATTCCAATCCCAAAGAAAGCAGGTGTTGACAGATGTGGAAATTACCGAACTATCAGTTTAATAAGTCACAGCTGCAAAATACTAACACGAATTCTTTACAGATGAATGGAAAAACTGGTAGAAGCCGACCTCGGGGAAGATCAGTTTGGATTCTGTAGAAATGTTGGAACACGTGAGGCAATACTGACCTTGACTCACAACTGCCATCTGGTTTCTGTACAAATTGTAAATAGCCTTTCACTCCCTGTATTTTACTCCTGCCACCTTCAGAATTTGAAAGAGGGGATTCCAGTCAACATTGTCAAAAGCTTTCTCTAAGACTACAAATGCTAGAAATGTAGGTTTCCCTTTCCTTAACCTATTTCTAAGATAAGTCGTAGGGTCAGTATTGCCTCACGTGTTCCAGCATTTCTAGAGAATCCAAATTGAGCAAGCAATAAAGGATACAAAAGAAAATACAGTGTAGCCTATCCCTGATGTTATTCAATCATAATATCAGGGTTAGGCTACACTGTTTCACTCCCTTCCCAACCATTGCTTTCCCTTCATGCCATTTGACTCATAACTGCCATCTGGTTTCTGTACAAATTGTAAATAGCCTTCTGCTCCCTGTATTTTACCCCCTCCCCACCTTCAACCAGTATAAGTAGATTGGAATAATGCTTAATCCTTAAAACACACCCTTTGATCCCACAATCCTCCTGGCCTCAAACTCTGCTAGTCCCTGTCTAAAACTCTCCTACAGCCCTGTTCCTCAAGTGTTCTGTCTTTGCCTCATTTGAACCTACAGTATTCTGCAAGCAGTCCCCTTTCTCATCTGGTCTACCTCTCCTAAATGTGTGTTGTCTTGGCTGTCCTTTCGTAAAATTTTGATTACTTGGGCATAATGAACATTATATGAAATTGTCTGTAATGTCTACTGAAAAGATCAAAGAGGCCATAAAACACCACAGATCAAAACTCACATATTATTTGTAACTGAAGAAAGCTAAATCATGTATTTCTCATGAATGTTATGTGGTCACTAGTTACATGTTATGAAATGATTTAACTTGAGGAAAAAATGCATTTGAAACCATCCGTGACTAATCAGTTTTTATTGTTTAATCTATATCAGACTGTGTTACCCATCAGGAGCCGTAGAAATTCATAGGCTGATTTGCAACAGATGAATGTGTGATATCTGAATTGATTTCTTCTAGTTTTGCAGTTGTTTGATTTGTTTCTTAAGAGCTGCTTAAGAATTAGACAATCCATTGTAAATACTTACTGATTAGTTTGGTTTTATTCCCTAAACTTTTGCAGCTGCTGTTAGTACAGATGATGCAGGATCAGCTTCACCAAAGCCAAATGAATCCTGCAAAGAACCAGGAATTCAAACACGCCGCTGTCGAAGATCATACAGTCAGGGTTCTATTCAGGATGTGTCAATAGGTGACAATGTCAAAGGTATGCTTATAATTCTCTCACTTCCCCAAAATTTTTTTGAGAGCTTAAACACTTTCTTACACCATACATAAATTACTTTTCTCAAAAATACTTCAGAGGAAGTGGAATGGGTTCCAGCAAGTACAGTGAGTACATTGTTGTAGTGAGAATGTCAGAGTAGTCTCAGCTGTTGCAACATAAGTAATGAGATAGAGTAAAATTATATGTATGTATATACATATATATATACAATAGAAAGAAACATTCCACATGGGAAAGATATATTGAAAACAAAGATTCCATTACTTACCAAACTGGAAAGCGCGGGCAGATAGACACAATAAAAAAACACACAAACACACACACCAAATATCAAGCTTTCGCAACCAATGGTTGCTTCATCAGGAAAGAGGGAAGGAAAGGGAAAGACAAAAGGATGTGGGTTTGTGTGTTTTTTTATTGTGTCTATCTACCAGCCCTTTCCCGTTTGGTAAGTCATGGAATCTTTGTTTTTAATATATATGTCCAAAAGAACAGATACCATCTTCATATCATTAAGGCTAACTGGCTGATGACATTTTTCAGCGCAGATGCACACTATTTGCCTGAACGCTTACGGGACTCCGTGGATTGTCTGCTGCAAGTAATGGGTATAATGGCAGGGGTACTAAAAATGTAGTGTGTGGACTATAAGTTGAGAATGTGGGTCTCACAGGGAGTATGCTGGTGATAAGTCCCTGCAGTCACACTATCCTCTGTGCTCTCGGTGGCTCAGATGGATAGAGTGTCTGCCATGTAATATATATATATATATATATATATATATATATATATATATATATATATATATATATATATATATATATATATATATATATATATATATAAAACAGAAAGAAACTTCCACATGGGAAAAATATATTAAAAATAAAGATTCCAAGACTTACCAAGCGGGAAAGCGCCGGCAGACAGGCACATGAACAAAACACACAAACACGCACACAAAATTACGAGCTTTCGCAACTGGCAGTTGCTTCGTCAGGAAGGAAGGAAGGAGAGGGAAAAATGAAAGGGTGTGGGTTTTAAGGGAGAGGGTAAGGAGTCATTCCAATCCCGGGAGCGGAAAGACTTCCCTTAGGGGAAAAAAAAGGACAGGTGTACACTCGCACACACACACACATATCCATCCGCACATACACAGACACAAGCAGACATATTTAAAAACATATGTATATATATATATATATATATATAAAACAGAAAGAAACTTCCACATGGGAAAAATATATTAAAAATAAAGATTCCAAGACTTACCAAGCGGGAAAGCGCCGGCAGACAGGCACATGAACAAAACACACAAACACGCACACAAAATTACGAGCTTTCGCAACTGGCAGTTGCTTCGTCAGGAAGGAAGGAAGGAGAGGGAAAAATGAAAGGGTGTGGGTTTTAAGGGAGAGGGTAAGGAGTCATTCCAATCCCGGGAGCGGAAAGACTTCCCTTAGGGGAAAAAAAAGGACAGGTGTACACTCGCACACACACACCCATATCCATCCGCACATACACAGTGGTGTCTGGTGTCTGTGTATGTGCGGATGGATATGGGTGTGTGTGTGCGAGTGTACACCTGTCCTTTTTTTTCCCCTAAGGGAAGTCTTTCCGCTTCCGGGATTGGAATGACTCCTTACCCTCTCCCTTAAAACCCACACCCTTTCATTTTTCCCTCTCCTTCCTTCCTTCCTGACGAAGCAACTGCCAGTTGCGAAAGCTCGCAATTTTGTGTGTGTGTTTGTGTGTTTTGTTCATGTGCCTGTCTGCCAGCGCTTTCCCGCTTGGTAAGTCTTGGAATCTTTATATATATATATATATATATACCAACAATTAAAGGGAACAGCCATGGGTACCAGGATGGCCCCCTCGTATGCCAACCTATTTATGGGTCGCTTAGAGGAAGCCTTCTTGGTTACCCAAGCCTGCCAACCCAAAGTTTGGTACAGATTTATTGATGACATCTTCATGATCTGGACTCACAGTGAAGAACAACTCCAGAATTTCCTCTCCAACCTCAACTCCTTTGGTTCCATCAGATTCACCTGGTCCTACTCCAAATCCCATGCCACATTCCTAGACGTTGACCTCCATCTGTCCAATGGCCAGCTTCACACATCTGTCCACATCAAACCCACCAACAAGCAACAGTACCTCCATTATGACAGCTGTCACCCATTCCATATCAAACGGTCCCTTCCCTCCAGCCTAGGCCTTCATGGCAAACGAATCTTCTCCAGTCCTGAATCACTCGACCATTACACCAACAACCTGAAAACAGCTTTCGCATCCCGCAACTACCCTCCCGACCTGGTACAGAAGCAGATAACCAGAGCCACTTCCTCATCCCCTCAAACCCACAACCTCTCACAGAAGAACCCCAAAAGTGCCCCACTTGTGACAGAATACTTCCCGGGACTGGATCAGACCTTGAATGTGGCTCTCCAGCAGGGATACGACTTCCTAAAATCCTGCCCCGAAATGAGATCCATCCTTCATGAAATCCTCCCCACTCCGCCAAGAGTGTCTTTCCACCGTCCACCTAACCTTCGTAACCTCTTGGTTCATCCCTATGAAATCCCCAAACCACCTTCCCTACCCTCTGGCTCCTACCCTTGCAACCGCCCCCGGTGTAAAACCTGTCCTATGCACCCTCCCACCACCACCTACTCCAGTCCTGTAACCCGGAAGGTGTACACGATCAAAGGGAGAGCCACGTGTGAAAGCACCCACGTGATTTACCAACTGACCTGCCTGCACTGTGATGCTTTCTATGTGGGAATGACCAGAAACAAACTGTCCATTCGCATGAATGGACACAGGCAGACAGTGTTTGTTGGTAATGAGGATCACCCTGTGACTAAACATGCCTTGGTGCACGGCCAGCACATCTTGGCACAGTGTTACACCGTCCAAGTTATCTGGATACTTCCCACCAACACCAACCTATCCGAACTCCGGAGATGGGAACTCGCCCTTCAGTATATCCTCTGTTCTCGATATCCGCCTGGCCTCAACCTCCGCTAATTTCAAGTTGCCGCCGCTCATACCTCATCTGTCTTTCAACAACTTCTTTGCCTCTGTACTTCCGCCTCGACTGACATCTCTGCCCTTACACTTTGCCTTTAAATATGTCTGCTTGTGTCTGTGTATGTGCAGATGGATATGTGTTTGTGTGTGTGTGTGTGTGCGCGAGTGTACACCTGTCCTTTTTGTCCCCCTAAGGGAAGTCTTTCCGCTCCCGGGATTGGAATGACTCCTTACCCTCTCCCTTAAAACCCACATCCTTTCGTCTTTCCCTCTCCTTCCCTCTTTCCTGAAGAAGCAACCATCGGTTGCGAAAGCTAGTAATTCTGTGTGTGTGTTTGTGTTTTGTTCATTGTGCCTGTCTGCCGGCGCTTTCCCGCTTGGTAAGTCTTGGAATCTTTGTTTTTAATATATTTTTCCCATGTGGAAGTTCCTTTATATATATATATATATATATATATCCTACTGCTACTACCAGTACAATCGCCACATAACTTATATTATTCCTTTTTATCCAGATGTTCTTGCATGGTTCCTTCTTTGTTATTCTTCATCAAGCAAAACATTCTTCTCATAGGATGAAATTGCATGTTTTCCCCCCAAAAAAATAATTTCTCTGGGCCTTATCATTGCAAGGAGTCATACAGTTTGTTTCACTCTTTTTCATTCTTATTCACAGACTGGCTGCATTGAACAGCCACAGGGGAAAGGATGCAAATATTTTATTCATCACTACCCTTAGAGTCATTTTATAAGCTGTAGCCAGTTCTATATGTACTAAGTAAGACTCACATAATGAAGTTTGATTTGTTAGATACACATGAACCACAGAGATCAAGCAAGAGATGCCTTCAGGAAAACAAAAACAGCAAGAAGAGGAAAAGATCAGAGACACCAGAGCAAAGCACTTCCCATGGATCAGTTCATGAAAGAAATACAAGAAGAGACTTGTCCCTTCCAAAGAAAGACGGGCTCTTTTGGGCTAATCCTGCAGAAGGTTGTACCTTTTGTCTGTACATTTAAATTACTGTCAGAAGTATTTTTTATAAGTTTGATATTTTCATAAAAGAATCCATGTGTATTGGATTTTTTATTATTTAGGTTGTGAAGTCATGAAAGAAGAAAAAATTCACCACCTACTAGAAAGATTAGTCAATGCAACAGAAAATAACACAGTACATCACCTGGAAGTACTATACAACAGGATAAATATGGCTATCAAGAAGCATAAGTGCCCCCATAATTGCTCATATCTTGAGAAGGTAACAGAAATTTATTGTTATAGTGTTATAATACATAGATTCCTACTGCATTACCATACTTACCTAGGGGCTGGCTTTACACTGGCTTTACACTGTGCTGTGCTCTTATGTATCTAATGAGTAATCTACTTGTTAGATTTAAAGAATTTAATGATGTGACTGTCCTGAATACTGTGTTATTGTTTTGCATTATTCAGATTTCAATCTAAATTTGCATGTCTGCTATGCATTAATTTATCAAAAGTTTTCCATTTCACTAGATTATCAAAATGATCAGAGGTTTTTGCCAATAGATCTACCTTTTGTAATAGTTTATGATGATATAAATAAAATAGAAAGAAACTTCCACATGGGAAAAATATATTAAAAACAAAGATTCCAAGACTTACCAAGCGGGAAAGTGCCGGCAGACAGGCACATGAACAAAACACACAAACACACACACAGAATTACTAGCTTTAAGGATTTCTATGGGTTATTTTCCTAACTCTATCAGTAATATGGTAATTACACACATTTACATGTCTTCACTGTGAACTGAACTGAGCTTTATCAAAACTAATTATTTTAAATTGTTCAAATTAATTAGGAAATTATTCTGAGTAATGTAATTTAGCAAAGTTGGGCCTGGTCTTATACTTGGAATTACAGAATGACAGCTTTGCCTTATGGCACATATATATATATATATATATATATATATATATATATATATATATATATATATATATATATATATATAAACACACACACAGAATTACAAGCTTTCGCAACTGGCAGTTGCTTCGTCAGGAAGGAAGGAAGGAGAGGGAAAAATGAAAGGGTGTGGGGTGTGGGTTTTAAGGGAGAGGGTAAGGAGTCATTCCAATCCCGGGAGCGGAAAGACTTCCCTTAGGGGAAAAAAAGTACAGGTGTACACTCGCACACACACACACACACATATCCATCCGCACATACACAGTGTCTGTGTGTCTGTGTATGTGCGGATGGATATGTGTGTGTGTGTGTGCGAGTGTACACCTGTCCTTTTTTTCCCCTAAGGGAAGTCTTTCCGCTCCCGGGATTGGAATGACTCCTTACCCTCTCCCTTAAAACCCACACCCTTTCATTTTTCCCTCTCCTTCCTTCCTTCCTGACGAAGCAACTGCCAGTTGCGAAAGCTTGTAATTCTGTGTGTGTGTTTGTGTGTTTTGTTCATGTGCCTGTCTGCCGGCGCTTTCCCGCTTGGTAAGTCTTGGAATCTTTATTTTTAATATATTTTTCCCATGTGGAAGTTTCTTTCTGTTTTATATATATATATATATATATATATATATATATATATATATATATATATATATATATATACACACAATCACAATTAAGGAGCCAATACAACACAACAATCCTGGTGGGTATTTGAGCTGTGTGGATGTCCGGAACCTCATCTACTGGTGGCAGAATGTTCACCTGACCACAGATACCAGTATCATTGTACAAGTGATGCAGCATGTGAAACTTGTGTGGCAGTTCTCTGAAAGGACCATCCTGCCACTCAGAAGGCAAAAATTTGACCCCCTTCCAAGCTCACTCAGTTGGCTGTAGGAAGCTCAAGAGCATCTCCATGGCTTGGTTACCTGCTAGCTTTACATGTTTACATCACAGTTAGCCTTCTAGCTGAGAGCATTCCTTGTTGAAGGGTAGAAACACTCTAGTAGCTATGCCACTATGCTATCTGTTGGTGGATGACATTGAAACCAATATCAGTAAATATATTATCCCCCAGGTGGATTATACCATTGCCGGATCAAAATCGATGTTGTCTTTCTAGGTTTACTAATTTTTTTCTGGCTGTATATTGGGATATCATGTCATTCAGTGTAAAATACCGTGCTCAGATCAAGAAGCATAGCACAGGCAAAAGAATGCCTTTTGAAGCATTCCAGAACATCTGTAACCGTATATTTTATAGGTTCAGTGCTGAGGATGTTGTAATTTGATTTTTAATTTAGCCCAACATCCCAGTAGCAGAAAGTAAGCTCCCTGCTATAGTTCTACAAGATGGCAGTATATGCACATTTCCACACACACCACACACACACACACACACGCACACACACACACACACACACACACACACACACACACACACACACACACACACAAACAACAACAACAACAACAACAAGGCTTCATTAGCATCTTGATTTCTTGCCTACTGATGCACCAATCCGGTAGGTGTACATGTGGTGTTCCCTCTGGCATTTGCCTGTGACAACATGGGAAATCCATCAAAAACCATTGTGACAGGGCAGGCGGTTAGTCAAGTGTAAGCCACTTCCATCTCCTTAGAATTTTCAGTTTCATAATATGTACATACAGGAACTGACATAATTTATAATCACCAATAAGATTTTATACTTGACAGGCACATTGTTTGATGAAGACAAGCGCAACTTATGCATCTGATGATGGGCTGTGTACCTAAATACTAGTCTGGAATACAAATACTTTTGAAATGCTGCACAAGTTCTTTAACAAGATGCCTCTAATCAAATACATATAAGCTGAGGTACACCCTACGTACAAAATCTAGATATTAATACCTCCTTCAGCTGTGCAAATGCATCTTTGCACTCCGTATTCCAATGAAACTTGGCATTCATTTTCAGTAGTTGATTGAGAACACTTGTAATTTTTATATAGATGAACACAATATTTTGATAGTATTTGCCAAACCAAGAAAGGTTTGTAGCATTTTTACCATACTAGGTACAGGAAAACTGCACATGTCTTTCACTAGCCACATTCCCCATTTGATTGATATGACTCCTAATATCATGTTGAAGATCCCTCTTCCAAAAGTTGTGCAGCAACTTGACATGGCATAGTCTCAACAAGTTGTTGGAAGTCCCCTGCAAGAATATTGATCAGTGCTGCCTCTATGGCCATCCATACTAGTGAAAGTGTTTCCAGTGCAGGATGTTCTGAACGAACTGATCTCTCTATTATATGACATAAATGTTTAACAAGATTCCTATTGGATAATCGGGGCAGCCAAATCACTTGCTCTAATTGTCCAGAATATTCTTCCAACCATCATGGACAGCTGTAGCCTAGTGACATGACATCATCGTTTGGGAACATGAAGACAATCTGGCTAATGATATGAATTAATAGCATGCTTCTTGTTGAGGAATTTGACATTACTCTAGGCACGTGATATGATGAGTGGACCTGAGCCCCTCTAACACATTACAAAATCTTGTAAGGTGTTTGTTGGTGTTCCAGGAAAAAACAATGATTTCATTTAGATGACTGGTATATTGCCTGATTTGAATCCTCACCAGATAATATCTAGCAGATGGTGGAATAGTGCTGGGGTATATTTAATTGAAAAAGCATGCGATGATATTGAAGGTGTCCTGAGGAAACTATAAATGCTTTCTTCCAGTCTTACTGGTGGTGTAGACTCTCTAAGTGAAATACTGTCCTAAATTACCCAGCGTCTTATAGTGTTTGGTGGTTGTTCATGTTGGCTACTGAGTGCTATTTCAGCATGCTACAGTCATAGCAGAAATAATATAATTTGCCTCATCTGCGCATTTCTTGGATACTGTCCTTGGGGCTCTTACTTTCCTCTGTAATTACATTTTGGAATTGCTGGCCTACCAATTCCTCTACAAGTGGTGTAAGTTGGTGTAGAATATGATGGGGCATCCTGGACACTTGTAATTCTCCAGAGGAAATCAAGTGCTATGTAACAGGAAACAGTTCTACATACTCTTTGAGGAGACAGCCTTATTTGTCCATCTGTTTTCTGAGAAATGTGAAACATTTGTCCTTAGTACTCTTTGTTGACAGCTACCCTTGGTTGTGACTCTGATAGCCTTTCCTCTTTTTCCAGATCTTCTTCATCTAATGGCTGTAAACTTTGCAATGAGTGTTCCTTAAACTAATTTCTCTTCCACTTCTCCAAAATTATCCATTCCAACAGGACACCCATCATACTTTTGAGCATATGACATGCTGTGTTGTACCAAGCATTGCACATTATTCAGGTCTTTTCTATCGACCAATGACTCAACATGAACAGTTTGTCAGTCAACAGCTCAGCCCTGATGTCGACTCAGATTACCTCACAGAAGGTACTCTTGCTCAGTGATGACAGCACTTTCATGTCTGTTTAATTCATGCATGGTGCCACACATGCCACCATGAGCAGACATTTACTGCTTTGGACAGTTTCTTTTACAGTACCCCACCTGACCACAGTTCTCACTCACAATTCTCTGATGTTACTTTGGACATGTTTTTCCATTCGCATGTTAGTGTGTTAGGTGTTAGATTATATTTCTTTCAGTGTAATGAGAGATGTTACTGCTTCCTACAAATCATATGGGAACCTGTTCATACATTCCTTGACATCTTGGTCAGTAGTCCACCCGGAAACATGTCCAATGCACACCGTTTGACTTATTGGATCACTGTCTGATCCATTTATACACTCACTGTTTTTATGTTTCCTTATTGACTTTGGAAAGCAGTCCAAAAAATCTTCATCTCTTTACTTAAGCTCCATTGATATATTATTGCATAATTGTCAGTGGTGTCTAGCAGCACACTTAGACTCACATATCAGTCCAAATTCAAGAACGTTACATCGGAAAGACCAAAGAGGGCACACTATGCTTGCAGAAAAATGTACATCTTAGAACGTCTGTTGAATATAAAACTAAGAAAATATAACACAATAGCCAAACTGTAATCCTACATGCAGCAAAAACAGGGTGCCTGCGTCTAGCCAAGAAGATCCCAATAAGAGACCTTGAATTACAAGAAAGGAAATTCCTTCTAAGATATATGGAGATCAAGGATCCTACCATGAACTCTAGATCTCAATATATCTTAGAAGGATCCAACCATGGACTCTACCAACACCAATACAGCCTCACCATTGACATCGGAAGAAGATGACTAGCTTTCTGTGGCCACCTGTATGAAATGGACCCCCCACCCTCATAGCACATCTTCAAAGTAACCAACAACAGTGAAGCCACTGGACCCTTGTGAATTAAGCAAATGGGGAAACATGTTGGAGAACTTCATATTAGGAAAGGCATAGTACTAAAAGGGATGACCAGCATTTGGCAGTTTAAACCAGACCCTTCCTAACATCATGGCCTGAGGAATACAAGACAGTGTTCATCAGGAAAATGAAGGAATTCTGGGCTAATAGGAGAGATCAAGGCACTAACAAGAAAGCCGCTACTAAACTTCACCAAGAATATCAGAAGAATCAGACAACAGTACAGCTAAAACACATGCACTGTGGTCTACCAGTGTTACAAATGAGCTGAAAAGACTCTTAGTGTCTGGCCCCGCTATCTGCAGATTACACTTCATTGTTTCTGGACCATAATAATAGTGATAAAGATGACTGCTTGCTGCACCATTGAACACTGCTGTTCCCTATATCCTATTCAAAAGTCATTATTACATAACTTTATTAGAATAAATTGCACTTCTTTAGCTAGTTGAATCAGCTATGTAAATTCATTATTACATATTGTGGGAAACAGCCATGTATAATAACAGTTCTGAAATGGTTGTTGGAATGAACAGGAAAGTTTTAACACTCATCTTGTTTTGTTGATATATTTGTGGCTTCAAATATTGTTGTATAGGGAATGACATTAAGGCCCAGATTTTTAAATGTGAGTGAAGATACCTACTCACATTTTTTTTTGACATTGTGGTTTATTACTGATCCACTCAATACAAACAATAAAATTCATGAATCAGGTTTTTTTGTACATTTCTCAAGAGAGTATTCTTGCCAACTTCCATAGATGTCACAATAAACACTGTCCTCAAATTAACAAGACTGTAAAATGTTTTAGATGCATTTTCAGTTATAAATCACAGTCTCAATAAAAATGATGTAAATGGTGCACACTCCATTCACAGAATGAAGGCAAAACATTCTATGGAGCTTTGACTGCCCAACTTTTGGAAATTACCACAATAATATATTACAGCTTGGAGTTCTAGATTGTTCCAGAACCAGAAACTGACCAAAAGAAAGCTTGTACAAATCTTTCTGCATATATGAGTGAAGTGTTGCAAAGAAAACACATTTATGAGATTACAGAGTTTATAGAAATAAAAACAATTATATACTGATGAAAAAATTTGAAATAGAGTTTTTTAAGATTTACAGAGTATGTCACATAGCCAAAATAACAGACATTTTGTATTTTCTTTTATATGACTGATTTTTTATGAAAAATTTGCTTCAGTTTTGAAAAAAAGATAAACAATTCTTAATTTAAACAACAATAAAACATTATGAGAAAATTTCATAATAAAATATTGCAAAGTGCAAAATATATGCCAAAAATGGTCAAAGGAAGCAAAAGGAATTAATAGGATAATTAACTTCTTTAAAATCAAGGATGAAAATGCAGTTCCAAAGTATTACAGAAAAACTTGGATAAGACTGAGATTTAAATGAATATTTATGTACAGTATGATGGTCCCATGGGCTCCCCATTTGGACATCAGAGTTGCAGTTTCAGGTAAAACATAGCTGAAAAAGGAATGAAATCCCAAATTTTGTCAGTCAGGCTTGTATCATAATCTACTATTGCTTATAGGTTCCTGTGATTCTGGTTCACTATAGCCACCCTCAACTGAAGGTGTCAGACTCCTGCTGCACTTTCCATTTAATTCTGTGTGTAATACAGTAAATATTTTCCCAGTTTTCTGCCCATAAAATTTCTCTTTAACACTATGACTGAAACATTGCTTATGATTCTCTTACTCAGCTCCTCTTTTCCCTTACCTTTTTTATGGCTGAAACTATCCTCTCAATATATTTTATTGTCAACATTTAACCATCATTGTCAGGTAAATCATGTATTATTGCTTTCAGCTAAACCATTTGTTATTGTATTTAAATGTAACTCACTGAAGATAATTGGGTTAAAAATAATGCATTAATGTCTATTATTCTATGACCTCCAATCCTCTTTGTGTAATTTACCATGGACAGTCAACCAATGCTAGACAAAAGCTTTGGCATCTTCCTGAAAATCTATATTTACAGAATAGCCTATTCTACTCTCCTGCTGTCATATTGAATTGGCTTATGTTTTTTGTATGTCTGTATGATGGATTATCTCATTATAATTGTAATTCATTTTTCATGGCACCTTAATATCCACAATAAAATTGTTAATTGAATTATACTATAAGTTTCTTGTTTGTGCATAGTTGGATGCCATGTTGTTTAGGGGAAACCATGATGAGGAACAGACATGATAGATGCCTGTAACAAGAAATCTGTCTTTTTGTAGTTTCATGCTGTTATTTTTCTAGAGTCCACGCATACAGAGAAATGGAGGTAATATATCTAATATGGGAAGTGAAGAAACACATCATGGGGTACGACTGGGGAAACTGTGTGAAGAAAGCACTTTAGTTTTAGCAGCGAAGGGGTTTTACATGATGCAACTATCAACTATCAGAAAAATAAATAAATAAAAAAAATGTGGCTATGTGCCATTATGATCTCTGTCCTAGAGAAAAAGTCATATTCACTCATTATTCTTTGTCAATGGTGCTATAGGCACTGACAAACTTGTCAGGTGATTAAATGACCATATATAAGATTCAAAACTAGAATATGGTTCATTCAGTCAATGTCAATGTGGTCAACACACACACACACACACACAAACACACACACACACACACACACACACACACACACACACACACACACACACACACACACACACACACACACACACACAAGCCGCATTGAATGAAAGCAGCAATCTGGAGTGGCATGGAGAAGGGGAATGGTAGCAGGGTGTAGGCAGAGGGAGAGAACAGTGCTGTCTGGGCCAGAGTGCAGAGTCTAGAATGCTGCAGGACAGGGATGCTAGGTGCAGCATTGGGAGGCTGTGGTGGAGGGGGGCTGAGGGGAAATGGGGAGTGGGAAAGGAGAGTGGCAGAGAAGGGGAAAAGCACTCATGGTTGTGTTTGCAGACAGCAGTGCACAATGAGGGTGAGGGGATGGGATCTGGTAGGAGTTGTGGAACAGAGGTGATGGAAATGGTTGGGTGGTTGGTGTGGGAACATTAAGTTGCTGTAGGTTGAGGGTCAAATAATGTCAGAAGCAGAAAATTTGTTGTATGGATAACTCCCATTTGTGCAGTTTGGAAGACTTGGTGATGGAGGAGAGGATCCTGATGGCCTGGGTTATGAAACAGCCATTGAAATCAAGCACGCTACGTTCAGCTTTTTTTGTGTGTGGTGGTCCACTTTGCTGTTGGTCACAGTTTGCCAGTGGCCATTCATCTGGTGGACAGCTGGTTGGTAGTCATACCAATATAAAAGACTGTCTGATGGTTACACCAGAGCTGGTATACTGGGTGGGGGAAATTCCCATTACAAACTTTCAGGACTTGTAGAAGGGAGTGAGTACCTATTATTTATAGGAATCCTTGTCCAGAAATGTACCATTCCCATGCTACAGCTATTTGATAACATCTTTGCTATGTAGGTATGCAACAGGGTAGTCATGGTGTGGTGGAGAGGGTGGTTATGTCATATAGGCTGATGTTTGATGTCTCTCCTGCCTTACTAACCTGGTTGGGGCCTCTTTACGTATCTGTGAGTGTTAGAGCAACATGGCTGAGCACACATTTGCGGAGTGCATGGACATGATCCTTCTGAGTAGCTCTCCACAATGTCTGACTTCATCACATATCCTTTTCACCATAATTATACAACGGCTTTGAGAAAGGGTACATTGGCTGTCAGCAGGTGTGACTGTGGTGCTCCATTTTTCAAAATTCCACAAAACTTATCTAATCTTTTATTTATATTGTGTGGTTGAAACTTTGAACATAAAATTTAAAGGTAATTTTAATAGCCTCTACACTAGTATGTGTTAATTGTCAGGAAATCACACAACATAGTGCAAGCCAAAACAAATAGTTGTTAAGTGATTCTTAGACAGTAATGCACATTGTTCCACACAATTCTCTTTCATATTCAGCCAGTGTTTCACTATAAGATTAGTAGCTTTTATAGAATGTTCATGTTGGAACACCATTATTAAGATGCTAGATGATTCAGAATATTCTGAAACAGTCCCTGAGATGAAAAATAGAAGAAAAACCAGATGTCGTCAATGTCAAAAGAGTAATAAGAGATCGATTTCACCCTCAAATGAAGCTCTGCATATAGACTGAAACCATATTAGATCAACAAAGAAAGCAACATGCAAAGCAGGGTGTTTGTGTTTCAGTGATACTATTCATTTTAGAGATAACCTATATATGAATAACACAAAAGTGGAAATGGATAATTTGTTAGTACTATACATGAGAGAAAACATGCATAAAAGATGCAGAGGCAAGGAAGACAATAAAAGTAAACAAAGAATTGTGTCATTTTCATACTACATAACAGAAAAAGCTGGCCAACAGAGGTCTGTCAGAACACTGACAGATAAGTCCAATTTCATTTAAAGCCTAAACAAAAAGTTTGGAGATTGAAAATAATTGTCTGAAGAGGTTGCATTTATTCCATATATATTTTTCCAGAGTGTTGGAGACAGACCCAGGCATATAGACCAAAGATATAAGCTGGAGGCTATATTGCATAAGGAGAATCAAAGTGGATGAGCTTGCAAGCTGCAGGAAAGGGATGGAGAGCAGACACAGTTAATTAAGAAGGATATACTTAAGTATAAATGCAGATCTTCTCATTACTGTAGCAATAAAGTCAAGCAGTCATATCTTCCACCAGAGTTAAATCATTAAAAAAAAAAAAATGCTTGAATGGTACAATGCTGTTCGAATTAAGCAAGTGTTTTTGGGATGCTCTCTTTCAGACTGTATTAAGGTACTTACATATGTTTCAACCTGGGTGTTGGAAATTCTCATACTGATATTGGATCAGCTTATACACACTTTGCTGTAAAATTAAAGTTAGCTCAACATATGGAATTAAAAAATAATATAAGAACATGTTATGAGCTACATAGAATAAGATCAAAAAGATTTTTTAATATTTTAAATGGAAATACAAAAAATTCTGTGACAGTTTGCTTTGACTGGCAGCACAGTGTGACCTTTGTTAAACTGCACATCAGAGAAGTATTTTACTCCTGACAGGCCTGGTTTTATAACTAGAAAATCTTAAAATATTCGCAAAAGAAGGTGCACAAAATAATTAACTACACGTGGTTAGAGACTGACTCAGAGAGAGAGCAAATGAAACTGAATCTCCTGTGAGGGTTTTAAATTTTGTAAAGCAAGATTCAAAGATGATGTACAAAATCTTAGTCTCAGATTGTATTCTGAGTCTTGTGTCTACCAAAACAAAAACTGTACAATGACGGCAATGCTTATAAGTTATATTGAAAGCTCAAAGGTAAGGAATTTAGCATTTGCAGAAGTATGTTCTGTCTCTGCAACTAAAGGAAAGACAGTTTGTTTTTTGCCATATCCATTTTTCTTCTTTTTTTATAAAATGTCTTCAGGGCCTGTAATATATCTGGGTTATTCCACGTGGATTGTCCAAGGGCTCCCAGCTCGACCATCTTCAATTTTAATGAAATTTGTACAGGATGTACCTGAGGGCCCTTCATGAACTCATGCAAAGTTTCAGGCTCACCTGTAACTTGATTGATGTGCTAGATCCATTTTTGTGAAGACCACTTTTACAGAGACCGAAAAGTCGTGAAGAAATCAACAAGTTTAGTATTCCACTGTTCCAAATGTAAAAGATCTAGACTCTTGCTTTTGGTTATAGTGGTTCAACTTTGTGTGATCTACACACAAATGTTGCAAGTAGAGTTCAGAAAGCAATACATTTGCCATAATCCCAGTTCAAAGTGGGCAACAAATCATGTTGCGAGAAATTTGCCCCATAGTTTAACGAGGCATAAGTAGAGGAGAAAGTGCGCCATTGTCCTGGTCTTTTGCCAAACTTCTGTCTGTCTGGGTGTTTAGTATATCACAAATTTTGGCAGGCCTTTTGTGTTTAAATTACTGTGCTCGCATCCTGTATATTTACTAAAAAACATGAATGTATCAAAATATACCCGTGTTCAAAGTCATGTATCTCAAAATAGACACCTACCTCATTACAATCATTAACACCATTCAACAGAGCACATTTCATTCTATTATGAAAACGTATTTTTGTTTTATGTCTCTTTGAGTAAGGTGCAAAAATGTTGCCAAAAATTTGGAATTTTGTTGATAATGTCTTCATTGTTTAAATATTCATTTTGCTGTTTATTCAATGATTTTAAACCTTTTTGTGACAGGTTAATTGCTTAAAATACTCAGCTATGCTTCCATCATGAAGCTTTACTCCTAAATAGATTTGAATTTTTGCAAAGCTCATGTTGCAATCCATTTGGCAAGAAAAACCACACTGCACGAAAAAGCTTGTGCTCAATCAACATAGAAACAGCTGACCTACTAAAAGGGACAACCATGTCTGATATTAAACCAGGACAAAAAATGTGCCCTTCCTGTAGAAAAGAATTTGAAACACTGAAATATTCACAAATGGACATTACATATCAGTCAGATGAAGATGACGAGACTAATGTTGGTCACAATTTTAATACAAGCTTATCACCACTAAAATTTCAATGAATTGGTACAAGGGATACAAAAGGATATGCAAAGTGCAAAATATATCAAGTTGAAGGTTCAATTATTAAGAAAATTGCAGAAGTGGGAGGACTTGATCCCAGTGAATTGGATCAACAATCCACAAGCAAGCAATGCTTGACTTGATCAGATTACATTGAGCGGATCCAAGAATTTAAAGAAAAATTACATGTATCAAATAATAATGAGAAAATTCAAATTTTGACCTTGTTCCCCAAAGCTGGTCTATCAAAAAGACTATGGAAGAATTTTGAGTTTCAGAAAGAACAGTAAGGAAGTCTAGAAAGTTAAAAACTGAACAGGGAACTGGCACAGCCCAAAGGTAAATGTGGGGAAAAGCTTTCTGAGGATGTGAAGGCAAGAGTCATAGAACATTTTTATGATGAAGAGTTTAGTCGGATTTGTCCAGGAAAAAAGGACTGTATTACTGTTTGGATAGATGGAGAAAAGGTTAAAAAACAGAAATACTTATTACTGAGCAACTTCAAAGAAATGTTTGTTGCGTACTGCAATAAAAATGGACCAGAAATTTGATTTTATAAATTTTCTGAATTAAGGCCAAAGTGGTGAGTGACTGTAGGCACAGCTGGTTCACATTTAGTTTTTGTCTGCAGAATACATCAAAATATGAAACTAGTGTTGGCACATAGCCCAGTAAAAGAAGATTACAAAATTTTACTGGGCAAAATTGTCTCTAATTTGGAAACAAAGGATTGCATACTTCATCGCTGTGAAGTATGTCCAGGAACAGAAGCTCTAAATGAATATTTGGAAAGTGCTTTTGCAGATATTGATCCTGAGGATGATACAATTCAGTTCAAACAATGCACACACACACTGATAAAGACACAGTTGAAACCAGAGAAATGACAGTTGAAGAATTCATTGTACTATTAGTTACAAAACTGTTGGCCCTTTCAACTCACCACTACACTGCAAAGAATCAGAGCAAGGATTTGCAGTTCACTAAAGAAGGTCTCAAACCAGGAGAATTGATTATATTAATAGATTGCACGGAAAATTACTCCTTTATTGTCCAAGATGCAGTGCAGGGATTCCGTTGGGTAAATAGTCAAGCTACAATACATCCATTTGTCATCTACTACAAAGGTAATGAAGACCTAAAGATTGTCAGCTACTGCATAATCAGTGATGTATTTTTAACATACTTGATCAGATCCCTTAAGTGCATTTTTAAACAAATTAAGAATATTCATTATTTTAGTGATGGTTCTGCTGCACAGTACAAAAATTTACAAAAATTTTAAGAGCTTCCTAAATTTTTGCCATCATCAAAAAGATTTTGGCATTACTGCAGAATGAAATTTTTTCAGAACAAGCCATGGGAAATCACCATGTGGCAGGATTGGGGGTACAGTTAAGCAATTAGCAGCAAGAGCTAGCCTTCAATGCCCAATTGACAACCAAATCTGTTTGAATACTGAAAAAAAAAAATGTTCATGGCATTGAATTTATTTACATTAAAAAAGAAATTATTGAAGATGCAAAAATTGACGATGGATGTAGTGTCTGTTACAAGAGACCATCACCATTTTGTGCCAACTGATGAAAAGTGACTTAAGATTCACAGAGTATCAAATGATACATTGTCCTTTGTAGCAAATGTTAACCGACATGCTAAAGTTGCTGCTAAACAGGTTGCCATTAATGAACTACAGCCTGGCCAGTATGTTGCTTGCATTTATGATGGAAAATGGTGGATAGGAAATATCTGTGAAGTTTCATGTGAAGAAAAAGATGCCTTGATTAATTTCATGCATCTTCATGGAGCTGCTCAATCATTTCATTGGCCTCCTAGAAGAGACAATAGACATATGCTGGATCCCAGAACAGCAGATAATTGCAGTCATACCAGTCCCAGCTGCTTCAATGATGGGGCTTCAATAGTTTGCTGGAAGCAATAGTTATGGACATCAGCAAAAAATTTAAAACATTTAACAATTGTAGAATTCTGTATTATGGCTTGGGAACCACAGAGAGACCCATAAAAGGTTTGGGAACCTGCTAGATACCTACATTCAGGCTTAGGATCCTGCTAGATATTCACATTCTGGCTTGGGAACCAGCTAGACACTCACTTTCAGGCTTGGGAACCAGCAGTAAAGAAACCCACCTGTGGCTGACCTTGCATGGCTACCAGGCATGGTCGCTTGGCAATGGGGTTACCAGTCTTGAGATTGTTAGTGGCACAGCCACAACAGACCAAGGCAAGGATTTTCCAAATTACCAAAAAAGTCAATAGTTTAGGCAAATTTTTTGCACCTTACCCAAAGAGAGACCAAAATGAATATAAATTTTTCTAATAGAATGAAATGTGCTCTGTTGAATGGTGTTAATGAATGTAATGTGGTAGGTGTCCATTTTGAGATACATGACTTTGAACACAGGTAAATTTTAATACATTCATGTTTTTTTAGTAAATATACAGGATGCAAACACAGTAATTAAACACACAAGCCAGGCCAAAATTTGTGATATACTAAACAGGCAAAAGACCAGGTCCATAGCACACTTTCTCCACTACTTACACCTCATTAAACTATGGGGCAAATTTCTCGCGACATGATTTGTTGCCCACTTTGAACTGAGATTATGCCAAATGAAATGCATTGCTTTCTGAACTCTACTTACAACATTTGTGTGTAGAGCACATAAATTTGTACCACTATACCCAGAAGCAAGAGTCTAGCTCTTTTACATTAGGAACAGTGGAATACCATACTTGTTGATTTCTTCACGACTTTTCAGTCTCTGTAAAAGTGGTCTTAATGAAGGTGGTTCTACAACCTCAACCAAGTTACAAGTGAGCGTGAAACTTTGCATAATTTCATGTAGGGCCCTCAGGTATTGTGGCCAGTTACTATGCCCCCACTGAGAGAATCTCTGCTGTCAGAGACCAACACCTTCAGCCTATTGCCTGCAATGTAATCTCCTACATATAGATAGTAACTATTACCTCCATCAACTCTCTACATTTCCCGTTCCTTTACCACATGATGACATGCTTGTCACTATTTATGCACCTCCCTTTACACTACTATCCTTACACTCATGGCCTTACCACTATTGAGCACTAACTTTCCTAATGACCAACAGATTACAAACTTAGTCACCAAGGCAACTATATCATCAACCACAATTGCTTCTCCTTTGAGGGCATTACCTACAAACAAATCTGGGGTATGGCTGTGAATTCTTGCATGGCACCATCCTATGTCAACCTATTCACGGATCATCTGGAGTAATCTTTCCTGAAACACCCAGGACCCCAAACTCCTCACCTAGTTGAGATTAATTGATGACATCTTCATGATCTGAATTGAGGGTGAGGACACCCTATCCACATAGTTCCAGAACCTCAACAACTTTTCCCCCATTCACTTCACCTGGCCCTACTCAACCCATCAAAACAACTTCCTTGATGTTGACTTCCACCTCAAAGATGGTTTACATCAGTACCTCTGTCTACATTAAACCTACCAACCACCGGCAGTACCTCCATTTCGATAGTTTCCACCCATTCCACACCAAGAAGACCTTTCCATATAGCCTAGCCACCCATGACCATTGCATCTGCAGTGACCAGCAGTCCCTCTCGAAATGTACTGAAGGTCTCATTGAGGCCTTCACAGACCGTAATTACTGTCCCAGCATTATACAAAAACAGCTCTCCTGTGCCTTATCTCTCCTGCCACCCACCACCTCCCAAAGTGTCATTGACCAACCACAGAGGAGCATTCCCTTCATGATTCAGTACCACCAAGGAGTGGAGCAACTGCATCACATTCTCTGCCGGGGTTTGACCACTTCTTATTGTGCCCTGAAAGAGGAATGTGCTACCCACTATCCTTCTCACCCCCTCACACAGTGGTATTCTGTCACCTACTGAACCTACACAATATTGTCATCCATCCCTACACAACACATGTTCCCAACCTCTTACCTCATGGCTCATATCCCTGTAATAGACCTAGACGCAAGACCTGCCCCATACATCCTCCCACCACCCCTACTCCAGTCCGGGCACAAGCATCATCAGTTCTGTCAATGGCAGAGCTACCGGTGAAACCAGTCGTGATCTACAAGCTAAACTGCAACCACAGTACTGTATTCTATGCAGGTGTGACAATGAACAAGCTGCCTGTCTGCGTGAATGGCCACTGACAAACTGGCACCAAGAAACAGCTGGACCACCCTATTGCTGAGCATGCCACCCGACATGACATTCTTCACTTCAGTGACTGCTTCACAGCCTGTGCCATCTGGATCCTTCCCACCAACACCATATTTTCTGAATTGTGCAGGTGGGAACTCTACCTACAATATTTCCTATGTTCCTGTAACCCTACTGGCCTCAACCTTCATTAATCATTGTCCTTACCCATCTAGCTCCTTGCCTCTTTCCATTTGAACACTACACAGCTCTCTATTCCACCAATGTACCCACAGTCTTTTTACTTCTCTCCTTTCCCACCATTCCCCCACCCTCCCCCAGACCTCTGTCTAACCTCCCGACTGCACCTAGCCACCCTACCCTCTCTCCATCTCATCCCTGTATGCTCCTACAAGCAGCACTTTACCATCCCCCTTCTCTACCTTGTCATCCCTTCCCCTCCCCACTCAGCATCTTCCTTAAGCCCGGTTGCCTCTCCCAACATGCACTGCTGCTTGCAGTCGGGCCTCAGTAGCCAGGACTGTAGTCATGTGTATGTGGGTTGTGTTAGTTAGTATGTGTGTTGTCTATTTCTGTTGAAGGCCTTGTTGGTCAAAAGCTGACTTTCTGACAGTCAGTATCTCTGCTATATGGTGAGTAGCAACTACCCTTTTCATAATACTGTTACATTCCATACTGGCTTTTCCACTGTAATATATGTTTGTGCTTTTATATAAACAAAAATTTATCACCAACCACTGAAGATGTTCCAAAAATAAAAGAAGTGAAATGTGTATGGAAATAAACAAACTGTGTTTCATTTAGTTGCAAAGATGGAACATACTTCCATGAATTCTAAAGCAACTAAGGAGGGACAGATAATGGAAAAAAGTGATGAGAATTCAGCATGATTTCTCAATACTTGTACATGGGTCTCCTGCCTCCTGACAGGGTTTTTGGCCTTATTGAAAAAGGACTAAAAAACATGAATCAGTCACTCTGCTTACAGAACAGTGTGACATTTTGGGAAAATTTGGGGCAGTTATAGTTTGAGGTAAAGACAGGTATAGCTACAGTATGAAGTGCAATGAAAGCCAAATTGCCTTTTAAGATATCTGAAGCAAGAGTACTGAATTATGTAAGAAGATCCGAAACCAGTAATTTTTGAAGCCCCTCAACTTCCATTAGTGAATCACATAAGGAAAAATAGAAGTAATGATGTGAATAATTTGACATCTTATTTTGAAAATGATTTAGAGGAAAGTTAAGAGCTCTATTCAAAAGTAGTACAAGGGAATGTTAATAATATTGTGGACAAAATTTTGTACTATGAAGACCCTTAATGTTAAAGAGGAATATATTTCAGTAATGTTTTTGATTTCACACAGCATTGAATCTAAACATTGAATTAAAATATGTACTGTTGCTTTTTTTGTCATTGAAACATATCACTGTGATTTTCATAGTAGGTTTATGATGTGAGAAACAGATTTTGTTAATGTGAAAACTTTTGCTCATGTGTTAACTTACAAAAAAATATAAATTTATTAATACATTGTTAACTTCTTACTATGAAATTACCTAAGAATGTATTATACTTAAGAGCCCAATGAATTTAAAAGCATTGACTGTATGTTTGTAATACCTAGCTTACTAAAGTAAAGAAGAAGCATCCATGAAAAAGTGGGTATGTTGATTTTTGTAAAATTTGGTAATTTGTAGTTTTTTCCTCAATAAACCTTTTAGCGATGATCTTCAATTATTCCATCATCAGTCCCTGTCTGCATGGATGGTCAGTATTACATTTTTTTTTAATTTTTGGAATAATTCCTATTATGTACAACAAAAAATACCTTTCCTGTTAACTTTTATGAATGACATTTGTTGAGTTTTGTTAAAACAGTCCGCAATTGCACTTGTATGTAGTATTTTTTTTCACTGCTCCTTTTGATACATTAATGCTTGTATATTTCTAGATTACTTATGTAATGTAGAATACTTTCCATTATGATCACAGTTTATGAGGCAGGAAATCTACTTACACATTACTTCAGTACATATTAAAATTGTTGAAATGTAATGTAAGGAGACATAAATCTTTAAAATTATGTTAAAAAACCTTATTAACATTTTCAGGATTTAGAAGACATTGTCACACAATGTGAAAGAGAGAACTCAAATGTAATTGAATGACTGACAGTTTGTTATGAAGATTTTGCAAGAAGATGACAATGAATCGTTGACTTGTTGGTGTGCAATTTCTGTCTCTTCTAAGTTTCTTCGTGTATGTTGTAATGTGTGTATGGGAGGTGTCACTGGGTGACATCTGTGTAACTTGATTTCTGTTTGTTCTAAAAATTGTTGTCAAAATAGTATTTTCTCACATAAAGATATGTTTACTGACAAAAAAATGTATGTGTCATTTTTTTACAAAACAGATTTGATTATCAAATTAGATATGCTATGTGGATTGTGGAGGTGCACCAATGACACCTACCAGAACCACATTGAAGTTTTATTTTGAAGTGAATGGGTACTACTTACACCAGTTGCATCTACTTACACCACAGTGAACTTATGTGATGCTAAGCAAGTACTACAAGCAATGGAAGTAAACATGTCACATGAACCACCATCAAACAACAAAGATTAAGGATAAATACATTAAAGAAAACAAGAGGCTTATGCTGTGAGTCACTCATACTTGTTTGGATGCATATTAATTTCACAACATTTAAGAGACGGGAGGAGAATTTACTTAAAGAAACCAAGAGGGGCCAAGGTCACTTGGACAGACACAATAATAATATAAATCTGAAAAGAATGTATGATACAGTCTTTAGCAGGGGAAAGGAAAATACAATAAATGTGAAGGATATGTTGGAAAGGTGCTGGGGGAAGGAAAAGATACAATGAATCCTGAATCTGCAGAAAGACAATAAACCATAAAAGGGGTGAAATTAACAAAAATTAACAACCAAGATTCAAATTCCAAAATATTAATCACTGATAGCAAGAGATGGTTAGATGCAAGAGGAGACAAAACTTGGTGGAAATCATAGTGCGCAAATGGAGAAAAAAGATGGAAAAAGTGTCTGCAAATTGTGCACAAAACTTTTTCTATTTGTGTGGTGGAAACCATGATGTCACACACAGACCTTTTAAGGTTGAAACAAGTGAAAGTTTTACACAGCATAGTCAGAATATCTCTGCAAGTGCACCATTAATAGATTGTAAGATATCCAGATTTTATAAAAGCTGCAAAATGTCTTATTTTAATAGTGTGAATGGAGCAAGTGCTTTCTCAAGGATCACTAGTAGTCAGTATCCTTAATATGAGCACCCAGTAAAGATCACAAGTCATGGGAATCGGGTTCCATTGTATCATATAATCTTGTCCAATCCAACATGGCAGATAATGATCATCTGAAACTGGTCAAACGTTGATAACCCAGAGGAGTCATCACCACCCCACCAAGACAAGATATAAGGAATAACTGGAATTTGTCAATTTCTCTTAACATATTTTGGTATGTCATAGCTGCAATAGTAAGGTTTGCAGAAAGAGGGGTCCCACCAGTCACCAGGTCACACCAAACTGTAACCTTGGGGCTATTTTGTTCATATTTTGTAGTGACATGTGGATTCTCTGAGATCATATTTTGCAGTTATAATCATGACGTTTCCCAAATGTGTGGACTGATTCATTGCTGAAACAAATATCTGAAAGAAAATTCAAGCTATTCTTTAGTGTGAGAAAACATGTCTGCAATGGATTCTGTTAAAAGAAGTTATCATTTGGTTGAATGTTCTGTCATAACTGCAGTTTGCAAAGATTAATGTGCCAATTTTTGCATAGAAATGAGTATGTTATTGTTCATGGTATATTGAGTTTTCAACTGGTAGAATTGATTGAATTTTTTGAGATCTTCAAAATCCTGAAGTATTTCTTCCATATGTTGATGCAATATGGACAGTTTGCCACTGCTTATATCTTCTACAACACTTTTGTTTTTTTGACCCTTGCCATCCTTGACAGATGCTGCTTTATGTAGGAAGTTCCTGTGTATATACAGTTCTGAACTTTTGCTGCACTTTGGTGACAAATGCTAAGTCTATAAATGATCATACCTTTCTCTTATGGAGACTCCTATTAATTTATTCACCCCCCCCCCCTCCTCTATGACCCCCCCCCCCCTCTCTGACACCCCCCCCCCCCCTCTCCACCAGAACTGCAACTCACTATAGGTGTAAACTAATGCAGTGTTCCTTAACTTTGACAGTTTCTGTTTACTTTTCCTGTGAAAGAACATAAATATTTATTATAGCTTTTATTCTACAGAGAAAAGAAGTTAGAGACATTATTTATGGCCTTTTGGGCATCTTGTGGAAAAGAAAGTGGTGGGAAGTGTAAATGGTGTAAGTTTACTTATCTATTAAAATTTATATCTGCATGGAGATTATCCCAATAAATGGGTGTGTTACTCATACTAAAAGTAATTGAGAGACAAGTAGTACAACTGATTTTTTTACTTACTCAGTAATTTTTGAAGTCATCAATGGTCCCTAGTTGTTTGGTGTTGTGCATCTTCTACTATTTTCCTGAGTCTTTCAGTAAATTTGTACACATAATATGTTGCTCAGAAATTTAAGTTTAACCCATTGAATCATCCATTTTCTATAAATTTTCAACAAATGCATGATTTATTTTCTATTGTTTACAGAATGTTAGGTCTAGGTACGAACTCCAGAAACATGGCAGCCAATATGGAAATTTGACCTGTTTATCCATGGGAAAGAGGTAATTTTTCCATTACGAAGAAGGTGTGTACAAACTGTAATTATGAAATCACAAGGCTAAAGGAATGTGTGTTGAGCTTACAATTTATAATCAGTGAAATGAAATTGGATATCTCAAATTTTCGACTTGGTAAAAGTGAGCCAAATACTCAACAAGTTCTGCGAAGCATCATGCCTGCTAGCAAAAAGTGGGCTAAAGTGACTCACAAAAAGAGCATGCAAAAACTGCAAAATTGTGTAAACAGTAAACATACCAGGGACACAATGTTTGTGCAGGAAAGCCCTTCTGAAGTGCTTTCAACTGTAGACTATGATATCTTAGTGAGCTGTATTGAACCGCATGGAAAGAAAAAGGACATGAGAAACAAAGAATGGCAGAGTCACTTTCAATCACAGGAGGAAGTAAAAGAGAAAAGAAAAAAAAAACAGTTCAACCATGAGTGTAGGTGCTGACAGTGAATCAAAATCAAGTGTTCCTCATGATGGATTATCACCTAATGTGTACAAAAAAGACAAAACTAACAATGCCACTAAACAACACCCAAGTACTGGCAGACCTAAAACAGTTATCATCAGTCAGCAACAACAGTAAAATAAACCTGTTCGCTGATAGTCAAGCCAAATTAGTTATAACATGGATCCAAGAAGTAGTGAACAACAAAGTAAATGTGCAGTGTTGTGCTACAGCAGCCATACCTCTCAAGGACAGAAATAACGAACATTTGGGAGTATCTACCATGAAATGCCAGATCAGTAAAACAATACATCAGCAGGATAAGAGCGATGTGTTTTAGCACAACAAAACCTTCCACCAGATGCAAGTATATGTGTTTCATATTTGCCTCAAACAGATTACATTTCACTTGAGAATAATTTATCACTTCTGCATTATAATGTACAGCGTTTAGGAAACAAAACAGATTCTTTTGAATAATTTATCACAGGACTGTCTCCACATGTAGTAATAGTTACAGCACACTGGAACACAGTGGACAACATTCAATATTGCAAATTAGAAGGCTACAACCTAGCTATGTTCTACTGTAGAACACACAATAAAGGTGGTGGTGTTGCCATCTACTCAAGAAAATGTAAGTTCATAACCATCACAAAAAAGTGCTGTGGTGAATGATTTCTGTGTTGGCAAAGATTTTGAAATTGCGATTCTTAAACTCACATTTTGCACTGTTTCTTTCTATGTTGTAGGTGTACATAGATCCCCCTGTGAAAATTTTGGTACTTTTCTGAAATCACTTCACAGAGTTTTAAGTAAATTAGTGTCAGGTTGTAGAAGTATAAATCTTGTCATACTGGGAGATCTGAACATCAACACTTTACATGATGGTCAGGAAAGCAAACGTTTTACGGATTGTATCCTGTCTTATGGATCTAAAGATCTTTTTGGACAAGAACCAACCAGAACAGCTAACACACATAGTAATTCAAATTATCACAAATTATGACCATATCATCTCTACAGACATCGTAAATGGCCACCTCTCAGATCACTTAGACTAAACACTAGTGCTAAAATGTAATATCAAATTCAAACCCAGAAAAATGTATGAGCAGAGGCGAATACTATCTGCAAACAACATTGCTACACTAAGACATAGTTTAAGCCAGGAATCATGGGAATCAGTTATGACTAGCATTGGGGTCAACAATAAATGGAACATGTTCACAGAAATTCTGACTGAGCACTTAAATAGGGACATACCATTAAAAAAAGTGAGTATCCAGAAAAATCGACCATCAAAATTAAAACTTGTGCCATTAAATTTTAAAACAAAAGATCTCAAAGAAAAAGTGGAAAACATGTTTAGCTTACAAAGACTGTCTAACTCAGAGGTACATAAAGAACTCTACAAGCAGTTAGAAATATAAGTACTGCAAACAAGTCAGGAGATAAAATCAGCAGGAAACAGCCAACAGATATGAGGGTCATAATGTTTCAAAGACTTACTAGTCAATTGTAAATGAAATCAGAAACAGTGAAACAGACACAGAAATTAATGATGTACAATTAACTGTGAATAAGATACTATCAAAAATGATGTGTATATGAAACAGGACATGCAGCACATATTTGAGTCCAGTAACAAACAGAACTACAGTACACTAACCCCAGTAAGCGCATATGACATTCTGCAGCTTATTGATAGCCTCAGAGGGAAAAAAAAAACAGCAGGATTAAGTGAAATTTCACCATATCTATTGAAGAAATGCAGACATGAACTAATGAAACCACTAGTTCATCTAATAAACTGTGTTCTCGAAGACGGCATCTTCCCTGACAAGTTGAAACTGGCTGTAGTTAAACGAATACACAAAAAGTGAGACATAAAGCAAGTACAGAACTACAGACCCATTGCCATAATCTCAACTTTCAGCAAACTGATAGAGAAAATAAAATTTAAAAGAATCCTGGAACGTTACAACAATGCTGTCATGGTAAGTTCTCTTGACAATAAGCGATTGATGACTATGTATGTAGATGATACACCAGGTGTCTGCTATGTAGACCATCAGGAGAGCCTAGTTGAAGAGATACGTAACTTTGTTGAAAATACAAGAGCTCACATTGAAAGAGTTTGGGCAGAGATGTCAGTCGAGGCGGAAGTCCGCCTCGACTGACATCTCTGCCCAAACTCTTTGCCTTTAAATATGTCTGCTTGTGTCTGTATATGTGTGGATGGATATGTGTGTGCGTGTGAGTGTATACCTACCCTTTTTTCCCCCTAGGGTAGGTCTTTCCGCTCCCAGGATTGGAATGACTCCTTACCCTCTCCCTTAAAACCCACATCCTTTTGTATTTTCCTCTCCTTCCCTCTTTCCTGATGAAGCAACCGCCGGTTGTGAAAGCTCGAAATTTTGTGTGTGTGTTTTTTTATTGTGCCTATCTACTGGCGCTTTCCCGCTTGGTACGTCATGGAATCTTTGTTTTTAATATATTTTTATAATTTGTGTTAGATTTAGCAAATGTATGCTGATAAGATGATATGACATATCGTAGGATGTACATGGTGTTTCGTACACCACCACACAGATACTTACACTATTGTTCTGAGACACAAGTAGGATATTCTATTTATTTTGTTGTGTATGAATTTATTACATAATTTAAGTATGTAAAATTTGGTGCTACTTAATGTGCTGAGTTAGCCAGCTAATGTGCCATGTTAAGGGGAAGTGTGTAATGTTAAGTGTATGTAGGCAAGCTAGTCAGCCACCTAGAATTGGTACAAGATAAGGAGAATTTGTTTGCAAATCTGTGAGGCACCAGGGCTGATAACATGATGAAGCCAGTTGGGCTGCCACAGCCTCTCAAGCCAAGCATGTGCATTAGCAAAGGACCAGATGTGGGGAAAATCTCTAAGTTGGGAATTTGTTACTCATTTGTCTTTTGTGCCAGAGATACTCTAAGAAATGGTGGAGTGCAAGACAGTCTTAAAGATGGCTAACTTTGAGAGCTCTTTGAAATTCAACAATAACTCACAGTCAGATATGTTATATGTTTATAACATTTATTTTATTTAAATATTGTTATAATATATTAGTTTAGTACAGGAAATTGGTCAAGGATTTAAATAACATCTATAGGGCTTGAGAACATAGTATTCTTGGTGGGGATGGCTGTCAGCCAATGAGAGTTGCACAGTGGAGCAACACTACTGGAGTCAAGTGGAGACTGGAACTTCTCAAGTGAAGAGCTCAAGGGAGTCATTCTGGATGCTTTATGTAGAGTGTTCGAAGAAGGCAGACCTGCCTATGACAACATGTGTGATTCAGTCATATAGGTGATTCTGGGTGGGGTATGGCCCCTGCAATACTTTAACTTCTGAAGGGACAATATATTTTGAGAGGTTTGAATGTGCTCCAGAATAGGACTCTACCTTTTCCTGCTTGTGTAAGGAACTGAAATGTGAGTTTACTATTCTTGATTCTGTGTATATTAATTTGTAACTCATCATGTTGAACTCTGAACTATTTTGAACTAGAAAATCTTTTGTGTATTGTGATCATGAAATGGACTTAGTTTTTGCAAGCTTTTGATTACTATTTAGGTAGGAGAATTTTCTGCCATTCTTGCAATGCTCTCAGTGTAACTTGACTATGTTTGATAAGAGTATTTTCTGTCTGTATTTTAAATGTATGTCATAGGACCACTTCTCATTTATTTGAGATCTTATCTCTTGGAAAATCCAGGATGGAATGTAACAATATTGTGAAAAGACAATTTGCTAATCATCATATAGCAGAGATGCTGAGTCGCAGATATGCATAATGAAAAGATTCTCACAAATTAGCTTTTGGCCAGTAAGGCTTTGTCAAAATTAGACGACAAATGCACACATACACACCCATGCAAATGCAACTCATATACTGCTGACTGCAGTCTCCAGCAAGTGAGGCCACACTCCAAGCAGCAGCAGCAGCAGCAGCAGCAGTGCATGATGGGAGTGGTGACTGGGCGGGGGTAAGGAGGATAATATATACATGTTGTTATAATTATCATCCCAACATTGCACAAAAACAAATCTCCCATGCCTTATCTTTCCAGTATCTCACCATCTCACAAAGTCCCACTGTATGGCTACAAAGGAGTGTTCCCCTTGTAACTCAGTACCACCCAGCACTAGAGCAACTGAATTGCATTCTCCACCAGGGTTTTGACTACCTCTTGTTGTGCCCTGAAATCAGAAATGTCCTGCCCACTACCCTTCCCACCCTTTCCACAGTGGTATTCTGCTGTCCACTGAATCTACACAATATAAGCATCCATTCCTGAACAACCCCTGCTTCCAACCCCTTACCTTATGGCTCATTCCCCTCTAATATACGTAGTTGCAAGACTTGTCCTATACATCTTCCGACCACCACCTACTCGTCTACTACATCACATATCCCATCAAAGGCATGGCTATATTTGAAACCAGTCATATGATCTACAAGCTAAAGTGCAACCACTGTGCTGCATTCTATCTGGGCATGACAGCCAACAAGCTGTCTGTCCTCATAATGGCCACCGACAAACTATGAGCAAGAAACGAGTGGACCACCCTGTTGCTGAGCGTGCTGCCAAACATGACATCCTTAATTTCAGTGACTGCGTGACAGCTTGTGCCATATGGATCCTTCCCACCAATACCAGCTTTTCTGAATTGCACAGGTGGGAACTTTCCCTGCAACATTTCCTATGTTCCCGTAATCCTCCTGGCCTCAACCTTCATTAGTCATCATCCTCTTCTTTTCAGCCCCTTTTCTGTTCCCATTCCAGCACTATGCAGCCTTCATTCCTCCATTGCGCCCAGTCTTTTTACTTATCTCCTGTTCTGCTATCCCCCCCCCCCCCCCCTCCCCCACTTCTCTGCAGCCCTAGACATTTCCACCTGCGCTCCCCAACAGCACATCATTGTCCGCCATCCTTACCCTGCTATTCCTCCCCCTCTCTAACCCAGCCTCCTCTTTACCCCCACCTGGTCACCACTTCCATAATGCACTGGTGTTGCTGCTCACAGTGTGGCCTCAGCTGCATGACACTGCAGTCATATGTCTGTGAGTTGCGTTTGCATGTGTGTGTATGTGTGTGTTTGACATCTAATTTGACAAAGACCTTACTGACCAAAAGCTAATTTGTGACAGTCTTTTTGTTGTGCCTGTCTGTGACTCAGCAAATCTGCGATATGTCAAGTAGCAACTTTCCTTTTCACAATATTATTATTCATCATAATTGCTTGTTATTTACATTAGTTATAGACATTAGAATAGAACCTTTTATTACATTATTAATTTATCTTTTATTTTCTATTTCTTGTATTTTATTAATTCACAATTCTAACCAATGCATAGACTACTTGATTGCAGGATCACACCTACAGATTATCATTTGTAGCAAATTAGCTGCAGGGCATGGAAGCACATATGTACAGCTTGACCCTATGACTATGTCGAGTTATTCTTTTTAATAGAGCTGTGCATAGCCCAAATACCTAAGGCATGAGTAACTGCAAGGAAAGTTGTAACTGGTTTGCTCATATGGACTGCTATTTAGAAGATCAACTACTCAGCAGTAACTGTTAGGTACTGTCACAATATGTAAATGTGGTTTGTTAAGATATGGGTGGAAATTTTGGAGTTCTGTGTCTCTGAGATCCCATATGATGAAAATATTACCAGTACAGCATTTGGCCACAATTGTGATGCATGAAGTACCAATTCTTCAGAATTCTTGAAGAGGTCCACTTGTTACACATTACTGCTCATAACATTTCTGGGGAATTTGGAAAAAGTGATCTTCAAACTATGTTACATATAATTTTACTGTTTTTTTCTGACATATATTTGTAAAATGCAAATCACATCAAAACTGATTAAAAGATGTTGTTGATCATTGAATGGTCTGGGAGTTTACAAGGCCAACTGTGAGATGAGATTAGTTTACCTTGGAAAAGTGGGTTTACTTACCAACATATGGCCTCAGAGAGTATGAGTATCATATACAGCTTGAACAACATTCTAACTTGGTGCAGCGAGAACACCAAAATGAATGCATTAAGCACATAGAGTTTGAGAAGGATCATGTGCTACCGCAGCTACTTCTATTCAAAAAAAGGTTATTAGAGGTGACTGAGGTAGTTGAATGGCCTGTCAACATGAACTTTCATGGTGAATGTGAACTTCCAATGTCTTGATTGCTAGGAGTAGGTGGCTTATGACTGGATAGTGCTTGTACTGCTGCCCCTTAGGACATGGCTCTGATCTCCTTCATGGGAGATATACGGTACACTGATCTGTCTTAACCATTACCAAACACAGTGTCAGCAGCATAACATTAAAAAAAGCAGCTCCATATAATGTAATTAATTCGCTTGACCTATTTGGTGGGGATCTGCAGAATGGATTTTCTGATGTAAAAGTTACTTTATGGGCCAGATGAGAGAATGACTGATTATGGCTCAGATGGATCAGATGGCTTTGGACTTGGATTCTGACACTGACCCATACAGACATTAAGTCACATTATGGCTACAACAACACATTCTATTTGCAGATATGAAGTTAGCAATATTTTTATGTACCACATAGAATATAACATGTAAAAGAGGTCAGTGATGTTTTTTGTTTCCTTTTACACAAGGAGAAGATGTCTGTTACCCAGAAAACATGTTCTCATTCTTTTAAAAGCACTAAAATGGAAGAAGAGGCTGCTGGATTGAAAAGTTGTGTACATTTGATTATTTTTTATTTTCACGTTAAAGTTATCTTCAAAAACAATTGTATAAAAATCTGTTTTCACAAATACAAATAAATATCAATGTTTCTATAAATAAACCAAAATAACATTATCATTGTCTGTAGCAAAACTATCTATAATCTGTACAACCTTTTTACAATAAATAATTAAATGTGTTTTTACAAATCTTTGGTTTAATAAAAAATACATAAAACAGTTAATTGCAACAAGAACAATACAGCACTTATAGTGCCAAATAAGTCTATCTATTTTTCTCGTGTTTTTACATACATTAAAATAACAACCAAATTCTGGTATACAACAATGAAATCAGGTACTTTCCTGCAATGTGTCTTCAGCAGACTATGAGATTTTTTTGAGTAGTCACAATTTGTAATCTATTTCTGCAGAATGAAGTTTATATAGTTACAGTTCAAGAATTTAACATCATTGTGAATTTCATAACTAATATAGTCATACAATGCAACAATGACAATCACCGATAAGCTAAAAATGTGAGAAGCTCTCTGCCTACAGGATTATAGTGGCAGGTATCTTCTGCTGTATCCACATGTGTTGCAGTTGGATAGTTATGGCAATTTTACTTTCATTTTTAATGTCTTAAGCATTGTATCTCATAACCAAGTAATGTAGTTACTTCACTTGCCGAAGCAACTACCACATCAAATTTCTGGAGCACGCTTCAGAGGACTGTGTTAGTGATACACATTTTTGTTTGGAAACCTATCACACCCTATGTATTTATCACAGCTCACCAAAAATTTCTGTTCAATTAGATGTTCTTCAACATGTTTTGTAACATGTCTATAAAAGGTTTGCCCTGTAAATACCTTTTATTCTTCATGATGTTTTGATATTTAATGATTGAAGTGTTTTGATTATTGATGGGGCTTTTACAGTGGGAATTATTGAGCTTTTACCTGAAAAGATTAAGGGTTTTTGTGTAAAAATGATAGAAATTTTTGGTTTCAGATTATGTGTTGGTGTTTTTGTTGGTGGGCTGTGAGATAGAACTGTATTCTTAAAGCTACTCTTTTTTTCTGAATATTTTCTATTAATTGACTGAAAAGTACTGCATCGGCTGTAGTGCAATTCAAACTGATCCATGGCAACAGGATTTTGTCCATTGCTCAATGATGTGAAGATCAGCTGTAAAAAAGAGAAAACAGAATACTGAAACAGGAAATTTTTCTTTAAAATGACATCAAAACTCTGCCTCTAAAATATGTACTACTTTACACTTGTGTAGTGACAGCACAAAGAACAATATTTTAATCAAAACATCTGATCACACAATGTCTGACATGTTAATTCCACTTTTTTAAAGTAACAATATGCTAAACTATGGGTCATGTAGACTGCAAGACAATATTAACTAATATAGTATCAGCAAAGGATAACTGATTTCCTTATTTACACTCAAAGTACTCACAAATGTACATCATCTAAATGGCATGGGATAGCAGCTACTTTGAAAGCAGATTTGCTTTTGCTGTTATAGTTTCAACAACATTTTACCAACTAATGTGTTCTGCACATGTGTGTAAGTACACACATATAGGATAGCTGTTTATGAAAAAAAAAAATCAGCTGAACAATGTAAAAGGAAAAAGCCATGGCCCTTTAAAACTACTGTTAAAGGTTTCCTATCAACATATTAAAATATTTGTTATATGATGGTGTTTGCAGAGCAGGTTGTGTGAATGAATGGATGAATAAATTAATGACACATTATCACCCCTTAAAGATTTAAATTGGCTTTACTACTTCCTGGTTTCTAAATGTGGAAAGTTTCCTGCACATCTTGTTGGCTTAGTAGTCTTGGGAGAAAGAATATCATGAAGAATTGTCATGAAGTTTCAAACAGTGCACTTTCCATTGGAGAGCAAATGATTGAAACTGGAAGAAAAAAATCTAGGTTATGTCTAAGCCATTTCTTTGTGATATTGTTTTATCCAGAAATTATAGTTGAGGAAGTTATGGGAGAAAACTTCAGAGAAGTTTGGAGAGTAGGAGAGAGAGATTGTCAAAACTTATACTATAAGAGTGAGCCATAAGTGGAACCAATATAACTCAGTTGATAATGCATTGGTGGTGAAAGGAAAGTTTCTGGGTTCAAATTCCAGTTTAGGCCCAAAGATTTATTGTACTATGATGTTGCTGGAGAGTGTGTACTGTAATAGATACCCAAAAATTATCCAATGACGTGATATATGTTTGAAAAATCATCTTCTTTCGTATATTTCTTATACTTTTATCAATGACAATATATAGTTACAGTCATACTGTATGAAACTTTTGTATCTGTGCTTTTGTTATGTAAGAGCCAAATGTGCTGCATTCTCCCCACTCCCTTCTGTTGTTCTGAGTTTAATAGAGTTCATGTAAGTCTTTGCTGCACAGTCCCACTCAGTCTATAATTCTTATGAAATAAATGTGCTACATTGATAGTGTTTCATTTAATTAACTATCTAATTGTTATTATTTATAGAAATAATTAATCACACCATGTGCTGAAAAAGTTTTTCTTTTACATAGTGATCTACAAGAGAGTTTTTTCAGAATTATAGCATGTACTCTCTGATGGCCAAATAATCAAGCATAATTGTGGCTCCATTAGTAATTGTGTTTTAATTGAAGTTGAACCTTCCCTATTTGGTGACGATGCCCATGTATCTGGTCAGTAACAAAATTGTAACTACTTATGTAAATAAATTTTGTCCATGTTAACAGTGACTCAGATAATACATGCATGCAGTATTTATATAGTACCATGCATTCTGGTTGAAAGCAGTGAATAGAGTAGTAGAAAAATTTATTGTGTTGCTTGAAAGTGATTTTCATTTGGTGAAGACCAGTGTTCCGTTATTTTGATTAATTCAAAAAAAGATTAGTGAAGATCTTCCCACTGAGTGCCAAAACTTTATTCTATTAGTGAAACAGGGTATAATAACCTGAAAACTAATTCTGTCACACTGAAAATTAACATCAGAGAAAAGAATTGTTAATATAAATCATTGCATTAAAGAAGATAAACCAATATCAGTAATAAAAGAATAAAGGGGAGATACTTCAACATTCACTTATCATTAGGGACATCTGAAACAAGAATAACCAGTAGCATTTCACGGTAGCAAAAGGCAATAAGATTGCTTCATTTTTGATGAATCTGTTTGCAGTCTGTTGTAGAAACTTTTATCTTTGGTATTTTGGGAGTGCTATGGCAGACATTATGAAAGCTGTATATTTACATGTGAAACATTGCAGAAACAATTTGTCAGCAAATGATTCATGGTGTAGTGTATATTGTCACAGCAATTATTTTTGTGAGAAAGGGGAAGGTAATTAAACTTGGTCCATATTTTCAATACATGAGTGCTCATGTTGCTGGTTTCTGCTTCTGAAAATTTGTGTATTGTAAAGATTCACCAAAATTTTTTTGTAATTTGTAGCTGTCAGTATGTTGAATAGTTGCCTTGGCAAATAGAGTTGTTTACTTCAATTAAGGGTATATTTTGTCTTTAAATGAAGATTTAGCAAAATGTAAAACATGAAGTATGGAAATTATGGTACAAATCACAGCTGAACATCATAACCTCAATGTCCTTTAGCTGTTTTGCACAAAGTTCTTTGTAATTCACTGTGTGGTATGATCTTTATCTTGACTGCTGAATTTGAAGTGCTGTTAACAATTTAATCACAGCTAAATATTTGCTACAGGCAAGAATATAAATGTTATTGTGGCTTCTTTCACTTGCGGTAATTTAAACTGTGCTCTTAAGTTCGTGCCTAGCCACCCTCTTAGAAATCATGACATATTTGGAGTAAACAGCAGAGTATTTCTGACAAGCAAGACTAGGATATGATTGCTGTTTGTTTCACTCACAGCTATTTAAGCTGTCCTCTTATGTTCCTGCCTACCCACGCCCTCAGAAATTGTGACACATTCAGAATAAAAAGCAATGTATTCATAGCAAATTAGAAAGCAAATATCACTGCTGGTTGTTTCACTTGCAGGAGTTTCATCTTTGTCATATAATAGAAGAAACTTGTGCCTGAGAGAGCCTTATATATGAATAACACCGAATATTACAGAACATACTTCTATTATATGAATAAGAAAGAACCAGATATGTTACAAATGAAAATGGAACAAAAATATTAGCATGTAGCAGGAAACAAACTTACTTCCCCCAATGCCATAACCCACCAAAACATCATGCTGTCCACATACAGCTCTTTGCATTAGTGTCATTTATCTTAGGATCTCCTAAAAGCTTTTTACTGCTGATGTGTCATTAACTAACATTTAACTGTAACAAATCACGCGAAGAGTGGCATTTGTAATAAATTTCTAATGCGCCATTGCCTTGAAATGACATTGTCATAACAGGAAAGTTATAAAAAAATATAATAAAATCCAATATGGAGTCTCCAAAATAGCAAGCAAGAGGTACCATGTGACTTGGCCTGAATGCCATGAAATACTGTTCATGCCTAGTGATAAGTTAACACTCTGCTGCAGAATGAAAGATTCATTCTAAATGTGTGTGCATTGCCTACAATCTGGGATCATGCAGCAACAAAACTAATATTTTCCCATTGTGATTGTGCTCCAGGAAATGCAAAAACAATTCTATCAGCTACTAATGGTCTAGTCATAGGATTTTTAATTTCACACAACATGAGGTTATTGACTACGAGGAAGAGAGAAAAATGATTGCTCGACCCTTTTTTGTCTCTTTACCTCACAACTTTAGTGAGAAATTGATGAAAAAGCTAACCTGCTTAGTGAAGATAACTTTTATCTTTTGCCAGAACGTCATCCATCACAATTTTCCATTGCAATGGCCTGAACCATTTATTTACAAGCTCTAAAATTAGTAAGTCATCAATCCTGCCTTCCTGATTTGTCCACTACTTTCTAGCTGTAAAGATGAAGGAACAGATTGATGACAGTACTGTGTATTAAGAGTTTACAGCTGAAAAAAGTACCATTTTGCAGAACTTGATATAATGTATTTGTTGAAAGGCTCAAACAAGTTAGAAAAACGTTGAAGGTAACAGGAAGTCATGATGAGAGCATTATCAACTTTCAATCAACATGACATATCGTGACAGAAGAAGTGGTTGACTGCAGTCCAATAATTTAACTGAAATACTGGTATGTACTTGGCAGGTCATCAAGTTGCAAAAATTATGTAGAAATGAACTGTTCATCAGTGATTGTTGCTTATATTGTCTCTCCAGTGTTTTATAATACCACAGACATGCAGATTGCAGATATCAAAGAATTCAACTCTGAAGAGTTATTGAAAGTGCAGTTTATTCTACTGGCATGCTTGAGATGAATTGATATACTCACTCTGAAGCTCCTTGTGACATAAAGGGGAACCTCAACATGTACCCATTCAGCGGTGGTTGTACGAGTATCACTTTCCCACAGAAGAACCTGCTTCACCATTCCACTTGTTAACTGTGTGACACGTCGCATATATATTTGATAGAGCTGTGAATTGAAATAAAATCTTTTTCAGTACAAAGTGGCAGAAACTGAAATAACAATTTTTGTGAATTTTAAAAATTTTCTGATAAATAGAATGGTCAGAGAAATTTTGGGGTTGCAACAAGCCATCATTAACTACACTCCACAATATTTCAACAGGCATCTGCCAGTCTTCCTCAGTGTACCACTGAAGACTTTGATGGCTCACCAGAGGATGACTCGCAGGTGACCAGTTGAAATATCATGGAGTGTAATTAACAACAAATGCCTGTAAGTCCAAAATTTTGCTGAACACTGAAAAAACTTACTTGAGTTCTGTACTTGTTGCAGTAGTACGCAAATATGAATGCTTATACAGGTGCTAAATTATGGTTCTTTTTATAGGGTCAGCTAAGGAAATCATCTTTCTCATTGTTTACAAATTTTTCCATTAAATTTGTTAAGCTCAGATACAGTATTCTCAAATAAGCTTACAACAAATAGGCATAGGAATGCAGATATTTTGACATCACTTTTTCCCAGGAGCAATTCACCTGACGTAAATACCAGAACTGCCCCTTCATGGTGCAACAAAGCCTTCAGAACACTTCATAAATCCAATGTTTGTTATTTAGTGAATCATTTCATGTGGTTTTATTTATATTTTATAATTTTCTGGTCAAGTTGTAGCATTTTAAGAACCTTGAGGTATCCATTCCGAGGAACATTGTACCAGAAGCGTACACAACCAATGGGACCACGGGGGTCTGATTCTGACAATGGATGGAAGTTGATCGACATCAAGTGACCAGGTGAGGTGCTTGAAGAGTACACATATCCATCTGTAACAAAAAAATCAGTTTTGTCTCCCTCATTTTCTGTTATTACAGAAATGATAATGAAACAGAGAAGTCCTGAAAGATGCAGATAATAACTGCTCACCTGTTGCATTGACACTTTGCTGCTCCCAAGCAGCTGAGCCTGCGTTATTAAAACCACATGCATCTTGGTTGAAGTTACACTGAATGTCGTAAGGGAAGCCGGATTTCACATGGTGTCCTGAAATAATTGAGATTTATTTTATAGTGTGTTGATTCTGTGCAGGTGAAATGTTTAACATGGAGGTAATTGACATTATAAAATATACAGTGAAGAACCAAAGAAGCTGGTACACCTCCCTAATATTGTGTAGGCCCCCGCAAGCATACAACACAATGTGGCATTGATTCGACTAATGTCTGAAGTAGTGCTGGACAGAATTGACACATGCATCCCACAGTGCTGTCCATAAATCTGTAACAGTATGAGGGGCTGGAGAACTCTTCTGAACAGCACATGGCAAGGCATCCCAGATATGCTCAACAATGTTCATGTCTGGTGAGTTTGGTGGCCAGTGGAAGTGTTTAAACTCAGAGGAGTGTTCCTGGAGCCACTCTGTAGCAATTCTGGATGTGTGGGGTGTTGCATTGTCCAGCTGGAATTGCCCAAGCCCATTGGAATGCACAATGGACATGATCGGATGCAGGTGATTAGACTGGATGCTTACGTACATGTTACCTGTCCGAGTCGTATCTAGACATATCAGGAGTCCCATATCACTCCTACCATACACACCACACACCATTACAGAGCCTATACCAGTTTGAACAGTCCCCTGCTGCCATGCAGGGTCTATGGATTCATGAGGTTGTCTTGATACCCATACATGTCAATGTGCTCGATACAATTTGAGATGAGACTCGTCCAACTAGACAACATGTTTCAAGTTATCAACAGTCCAATGTCAGTGCTGATGCGCTCAAGTAAGGTGTACAGCTTTGTGTCATGCAGTCATCAAGGGTACACAAATGGGCCTTCGGATCCAAAAGCCCATATCAGTGATGTTTCAGTGAATGGTTCACACGCTGACACTTGTTGATGGTCTAGTATTGAGATCTTCAGATCTCTGCAGAAGGGTTGCACTTCTGTCAACATTGAATGATTCTCTTCAGTCATCATTGGTCCAGTTATTGCAGGTTTTTTTCCAGCCACAGGAATGTCAGAGATTTAATGTTTTACTGGATTTGTGATATTCACAGTACACTCGTGAAATGATCCCATGGGAAATTTCCCACTGCATCACTACCTTGGAGATGCTCTGTGCCAACGCTCATGTGTTGACTGTATCACCATGTTCAATCTCACTTAAATTTTGATGAGCTGTCTTTGTAAAAGCAGTAACTGACCTAACAACTTGTCTTATACAGGGGTTGCCAACCGCAGAGCATTATTCTGAATATTCTGTTGGTTTACGTATCTCTGTATTTGAATACACATGCCTATACCAGTTTCTTTGGCACTTCAGTGTACATGTTTTTAAGATGGTTTATTAGAAATAATTTTGATTTTTTATTGCCTAGATTTTTTCCTCAGATTTTTTGAAGGTGTCCTATAATGAATTTGGGCATCATATAGTTGGTTTTACTTGTTCAAAGATGTCATTAAGGGCAATTGTCTAATAGATTTCTTTGAATAGTAACTCTTTGCATTTTCTTTCTGTATCGGATGATTTATAGCTCTTCTTAAGACAGGGAATCATCTATCGTTAAGGCCAAAATTGCAGAGACAGTAGAGGATTGTAAGCTGACTGTTTTGAAATCAGGAATCAATCATTGAAAATGAATACTGAAATGGTAAAAGCTCTTGAATGAACAATATGTGAAAGACACGAGTTTGTAAATTGCATATGTGTCATGATAAACAGTTGTGTCTCACATTGACAGTGATGTTGATAACAAACAAAGCAGTACACGATCGCTGTGATGCATCCATACTAGAGTTAACCATTGTTTACAGTGCTAACTGGTTGGTGAAGAGGGAGCTTTACTTGTTACGGGAACTTTCAGACATGCATTTAATTCATAGAGCTGCAAAACTTAATACTTGGGTAGCCACATTAATATACAGAGAAAAGTTTTGAGACAGGTGTTACCTAAATTGGAAGGAAAAAAAAATGTCTCTGTGGATAGAAAATAACGAGAAACTGGGTCAGTCAAGCCAGGAAGAGAGAGCTGGTCAAGGTTCTCGACAAAGTAACCTTCACACACAAACATTTTAGTACATGTTATTGGATCAATTGAAGGGAAGTTCATCACTAAGCAATTGAAGGGAGGTTCATCACTAAGCATACATCAAATTGTCTGTGAATTGCATAGTTCAAAGAATACAATGTGAAGAAAGCTGATGGAACAGCAATACATCCCAATCTTAAACAACATGTGCAAACAGTGATGCCTAATGCAACTCCAGCCCAGTCTCATTTATGTCAGCTTCACCAAAAAAAAAAAAAAAAAAAAAAAAAAAAAAAAAAAAAAAAAAAAAAAAAAGCATTTGAACGAGTAATTTATTGAAACATATTTGTATATATAAAGTATTACCAAAACGTCAATCTGATAAAATATTAATTGCTTTGAATAACTGAACATCACCCACTGGGATTTTTGTGACCTCTCAAAAGTCTTTTGACTGTGTAAATCACGTAATTCTTCTAGGTAAGCTTAAGTATTGTGATGTGAGTAGAACAGTGCAAAAATGGTTTAATTCATATTTTAAATGGAAAAGTGCAGAAGGTTGAAATAAACAGTTCACATAATGCATAAAAATCAGCAGTTTCCTCAAACTAGTGAGGTTCCACAGGGTTCAGTCTTAGTCTTAATGACTTGCCACTCTAATATATTCATGAAGAAGCAAAGCTAGTCCTTTTTGATGATGATATAAATATAGTAAGAAACAATAATTACTGAGGAAATTGTAAATAATGTCTTTCAGAAAATGTCAATCACATTAGTAAGTGGTTCTATGCAAATGGAGTGTCATTAAATTTTGATAAAACAAAGTATATACAGTTCTGTACAGTAAAAGGCATAATGTCATTCATAAATATAGACTTTGAACAGAAGTCTGCAGCTAAGGCAGAATATTCTAAATTCTTGGGTGTTACATTGATGAGAGATTGAATTGGAAAAAAAAACACATTGGTGATATACTGAAACATCTGAGTTCAGCTACTTATGCTATTATGGTTATTGAAAATCCTGGCAATAAACATATCAGTAAATTAGCTTATTGTGCCTATTTTCATACACTGCCTTTGTTTGGCATCATATTTTGGGGTAATTCACAATCAAGGAAAAAAATTCGTTGTGCAAAATAGTGTAACCAGAATAATAACTGGAGACCACTATATACACTCCTGGAAATTGAAATAAGAACACCGTGAATTCATTGTCCCAGGAAGGGAAAACTTTATTGACACATTCCTGGGGTCAAATACATCACATGATCACACTGACAGAACCACAGGCACACAGACACAGGTAACAGAGCATGCACAATGTCGGCACTAGTACAGTGTATATACACCTTTCGCAGCAATGCAGGCTGCTATTCTCCCATGGAGACGATTGTAGAGATGCTGGATGTAGTCCTGTGGAATGGCTTGTCATGCCATTTCCACCTGGCGCCTCAGTTGGTCCAGCGTTCGTGCTGGACGTGCAGACCGCATGAGACGACGCTTCATCCAGTCCCAAACATGCTCAATGGGGGACAGATCCGGAGATCTTGCTGGCCAGGGTAGTTGACTTACACCTTCTAGAGCACGTTGGGTGGCACGGGATACATGCGGACGTGCATTGTCCTGTTGGAACAGCAAGTTCCCTTGCCGGTCTAGGAATGGTAGAACGATGGGTTTGATGACGGTTTGGATGTACCGTGCACTATTCAGTGTCCCCTCAACGATCACCAGAGGTGTACGGCCAGTGTAGGAGATCGCTCCCCACACCATGATGCCGGGTGTTGGCCCTGTGTGCCTCGGTCGTATGCAGTCCTGATTGTGGCGCTCACCTGCATGGCGCCAAACACGTATACGACCATCATTGGCACCAAGGCAGAAGCGACTCTCATCGCTGAAGACGACACGTCTCCATTCGTCCCTCCATTCACGACTGTCGCGACACCACTGGAGGCGGGCTGCACGATGTTGGGGCGTGAGCGGAAGACGGCCTAACGGTGTGCGGGACCGTAGCCCAGCTTCATGGAGACGGTTGCGAATGGTTCTCGCCGATACCCCAGGAGCAACAGTGTCCCTAATTTGCTGGGAAGTGGCGGTGCGGTCCCCTACGGCACTGCGTAGGATCCTACGGTCTTGGCGTGCATCCATGCGTCGCTGCAGTCCGGTCCCAGGTCGACGGGCACGTGCACCTTCCGCCGACCACTAGTGACAACATCGATGTACTGTGGAGACCTCACGCCCCACGTGTGAGCAATTCGGCGGTACGTCCACCCGGCCTCCCGCATGCCCACTATACGCCCTCGCTCAAAGTCCGTCAACTGCACATACGGTTCACGTCCACGCTGTCGCGGCATGCTACCAGTGTTAAAGATTGCGATGGAGCTCCGTATGCCACGGCAAACTGGCTGACACTGACAGCGGCGGTGCACAAATGCTGCGCAGCTAGCGCCATTCGACGGCCAACACTGCAGTTCCTGGTGTGTCCGCTGTGCCGTGCGTGTGATCATTGCTTGTACAGCCCCCTCGCAGTGTCCGGAGCAAGTATGGTGGGTCTGACACACCGGTGTCAATGTGTTCTTTTTTCCATTTCCAGGAGTGTATATTTATGAAGTCTGTTACTAATATCCCATCCCAATTCAAAAGCAGTAGCAATGTGCATAGCTACAACACTAGAAGAAACACTAGTCTTCAGTACTATGGGTTAAAACTAACTCTGGCACAGAAAGAGGCAAAGAGGTGAATCATGCTACCACAAAAGTGTTTGGTCACTTACCAAACAGCGTCAAAAGTCTGACAGATAGCCAACCAGCATTTAAAAACAAACTGAAATAAATTCTGAATAACAACTCCTTTTGCTCAGTAGATGAATTATTAGACACAGTAATTTTAGAATTATTAAAAACATTGAATTATGTCATGTCAAGGAACCTTTTGTTAAACCGACACAATCCACATCATTAGGAAGTGTTGTTTCATGATCTATGGAGCAAGTATTGATCTAATGTAACCTTATCTGCATAGGCTTGGCCCTAAAGGTTTGGGACATATCACTCCTTTTTGTGTCACACGAATTAATTGGTAAGGTTATTTCTCAACTGAATAATGAAATGGTTTCTGGTTAGTAATTTACCTGCTCTTTGTAGGTATTGTTCATCCATGGCTTTTGTTTGTTTACTATCTGCTATACTCCTGCTATGTTTTGCAAAAGACAGCAAGAGGAGAGGGAAAGTGTTACAGCTGCCTGCTAATGAGGCTTGTTCAAAGTACACAACATACACATGCAAGATAAAACATCAAATAACTTCTTCAAAATGAAAGGTTTTCATTGCTACTGGAAGGATGTCAATCACATTTCACGCAGTACTATTTTGCTCTCTGTCATATCATCCGCAGCCTTGACTCACCATTGCAGCGGTATAGCTTGTGGATCCTTCGTAAGTCACTGTCACTGAGGCGACTCTTTTTCCATATTGGTCCAATGACAGTTCCAGCCACTTTTGGTGCAATTGTTGGTGAAACATTGTCCTATGAAGAGGGGCAAAGAAGAAAGTTTATTAGGGTGATTCAGTATATAAATTTCCTTATGTTGCAGTATTTCCATTTGGCATGAGTACTCCTAGTGTTTCGTAAATGGATTAATATATTGCAACAAGGTTTTCACCTAACAATAGTACACAAAGCATTGAGCATTTTGCTACATGATAAAACTTATAATTGTTTTATCTACTGATTTATTTAAGCAGTTGTGACATTCTTAAATGTGACAATGTTCTTTGTTTCACAGTGTCTGGTAGCTCTTGGAGTAGAGCTTGTGGTAATATATCACTAGAAAATGTTTTATATGAAACACTTAAATTATTTTCTAAATGTGATGGCCATATCACCAAAAATATTCTCATCTGCACTAGAGGAAGTTTTCAGATTCTTATATTGGCAACTTGAAGAAGGAATATGTGTTAAAGGCAACTGATTAAACCACATGATACTGATAGTGCCAAATGGAAATACCTTACTGAGCAATTTTGAAAATAGTGCTGGGCAAAATATGCAATAAACACACTGAAAAGAAAATGATACAAATCAACAATTAAGTCATATAATCAGTTTATGAGGTTTTGTATTTAGAACAATTTAAGACGATTGGATGACTAGGAAAAAAGAAGAGTTAAAATAACCTGGAGTTCTTCTGCTAAACTAAACAGTGTTTTTAAACTGAACTTTCTATGACTCTCAAAAGAAAGTTTCCAATCTGTGCCTGTTACCTGTTTTGACTTTTTACAGGAGACATGGACTTTAAAGAAGAAAACCATTCAGGAACAACATGTGTATGGTTGAAGATCATAATGAATGGTTGAGTCTTAAGGTAATCTTTATCCAGCGGTAGATGTCGAATGGATTATTGTTGTAATTATCAGGTGGTAGTAATTAAACTGACAGTGTTCTGAGTGCTGCACTGGGAGATGCTGAAGTATCTTAGGTATGTTCAGTAATCAGTGCACCTGATTATGCTGAAAAATAATGTTTCCACTTTCTTTTTCCAGGTGAAAATATGGCACTCTGAGCAGTCAGGATGTAATGCGGGTTCTGAAAAAGGGGAGAAATTATCAAAAACATGATAATTGTGGTTCTGGTATATCTTTCTTAGGATGTGGTCACACATTACAACATGTGTTCAACATGGTCTTGTACTCAGCAATATGCTACATCTGTAACATGACATGGTCAACAGACACTCAAAGCATATCCAGTGTAATCAGACCAATATGTTATTGTATGCTATTCTTCTGATCAGGATGAGTGTAGATACAGCCCTGTCAGACATGATCATTCAGATATCTCTGCAACCGGAAGTCACTTGTGTTTGGGTTGGAGACCTGGAAGGCTACACGTGAAACTGCATGTAGATGTTGCTGTCATTACCAAAGGTTTCTCGAAGCAAATATTTCCCTTGGCAAGTGACATGTGGAGTCACCCCTTCTTGCATTGCAATAATAGTGTGGACACGGTTGCATTCTTGCAAAGCTGGAATCACGTGTTGCACAAGGTTCTAATAATATGCAGATGTCTCTGTACACCTAACTGACCCACGAGGTGCAATCTCCTTGAAGAGAAGTCGACTGAGAATGATGAAGCTTGTGAAATCATACCACACAGTCGGATTAGCTGAGTACGCTGGATGTTCCTGCACAACATGCGGTGAAGTAGGACTCCATTTGTAACATTTCTGTGCATACACAGCAGAGTAAAATGTGCCCTGTCCATCCAAAGAACATACAATGTTTCAGTGCCCTGTTATATATATACAGCCAGTCTGTAAATATATGTGTATACGAATTAGCTTATTGTAAATTGATCTAAGCTTGTAAATACTTTGACATGTCCTATATCCTTGTAAAAAGAGATCTATGGATGAATAAAACTACTACTACTACTACTACTACTACTAGCCCACACTGCAGCACTCAGAACACCATCAGTTTAAACACTTGATATTATTGTTATGGCCAAGGCTGCTGGTACTGTGCTGTGTTTGACTCCACTACCATAACAGAGCAGAAGCTTTGTTGCAGCCTTAGCCATTTCTCCTATAACAATTTATTGGCTTATCTTGAAGAATGTTTTATGGTAAATCATTATTTAAGAGCTGCTACCTACTATAAAACAAAGCACATTGTTTCATTAAAGAAAAAAAACCTAATGTATAAAATAGATGTACCTCTTAACTTATTCTAAATACTTGACTTTTTGCATGGTATCAATCGTACAATAACTTGTTAAGCTCTCGTTTATTAACTATATCTGAATTATACATTTAACTCGGGAACTGTGTGTGCTTAGATAAGGGCACCTTCTCTACTTTTTCAGCCTAAAAACGACGTTCACATTTATGCAAATATATCCACACCTTTTGTTCGGAATTTCTGGGTTCAGAACGTTTATAACACAGCATTGACGCCTGGTAATAGGCTGCCTATCTACCGCCACTGCAAAGAGGTGGGCTCCCCTTCGCGTTTTAAACGTAGATTTGTGATGCGGAACCAGAATAGTGAGTGTTCGCCAACACGTTCCAGTATTTAACGTCCCGCGGCTTTGGTTTACAGTCGCGTAAAATTGTTCTTCAGCAGATATGAAAGCATTAAACTTCAAATGATCACATATATACGTGTCAGACATTTTTGAAAGTTTTCACATGAGCTGGAGCAAAATTTTCGCTGTACTCCACTGATAATGGCATGTCCGAAATCTCAACAGCAGATCTTATGAATAAATAGTTTCTTTAGTCCAAGGCGATCATAATACCTTTTAAAAGAGTCTTGAAAAAAGATTCCAGCAGTCGCCCCGCCGTTTGCCCATTAGCGACGAATCAGACCCGTGCTTCGTCATGGTACGCGTTGTTCAATGCAAGTGCACCCGCCACGATGGATTACTCACTAACGTCGCGAGCACAGCGTTTTCATGTTTGCTTCTAGTTCCCACTAATCTGCGATAGCACTCTACAGTATTGCGACACAGTCCTTTTAAGCATTAAAACGACCACTCGTCTTTCATTGGCCTCATCTTACCCATTTATTTTCGAAGCAACTTTTACGTACAGGAAATGCATCTACTACTAACACGTCGGCGTAGGTTTTAGTGTGTCCTGAATTTGTGAATTGCTGTAATCAATATTTTAAAAGAATTTATAAACATATTCCAGAAGCACTAAGCCTTTCGACCTGTCAGTGATTTCAGATTTAATTTATTGTTGGCTTTCCCAACTGTCTTCAGCCAGCCTACTCTTTGAAATGCCGTTTGTCCCAGACTGTATATTGGTCTCGGTAAAGGCACACAACCATTCTGTTATACACGGGACGGAAGTTTTAGGCGACATCCCGTGATTTTATCGTTTAAACTGTAGCTGTCGAGCGATGGCGTATACATCTGTTCCACGTCCTGTTTCTTATCCGTCATCGTATAGCTTAACATACAGAACGCTGCCTTATGAGTCTAGATCACTGAATCACTGCTTAGGATCAACTACCAATGCGGGATTAGTACGCAGGTGTTTCCCAAACGTATCCAGGCGAATGCAGGGCGTCGTCTCAGAAAACACAAACAGATCAAGTATATACGATTCACAAACATGGCATATTCTTCTTTCTTCTGATAGGATAACTTGTGCTACTGACAAGAGGAAAGCTATTCGATGACAGAATTAAAGTTATAATAATTTTACAAATCGTGCACTGGCTACTTCCCAACATTAGCGAAACCTTCCTCAGATGGGATAAACACAGAAGGAGAAGAAAACCAAGAAGAAGAAGAAGAAGAAAAAGAAAAAGAAAAGAAGATATAAGACCGTACATTTCGCGACCGCATTTATCCAAATTTTCCGCAAGGGCTATTAGGCTCTTTAAATACAATACGGGCCGCTAAAATTGCTACACCAAGAAGTAATGCAGATGATAAACGGGTATTCATTGGACAAATATATTATACTAGAACTGACATGTGATTACATTTACACGCAATTTGGGTGCAATTTGCGTGCATAGATCCTGAGAAATCAGTACCCAGAACAACCACCTCTCGCCGTAACAACGGCCTTGATGCGCATGGGCCTTGAGTCAAACAGAGCTTGGATGGCGTGTAGAGCTACAGCTGCTCATGCAGCTTTAACACGATACCACAGTTCATCAAGAGTAGTGACTGGCATATTGTGACAAGGCAATTGCTCGGCCACCATTGACCAGACGTTTTCAATTGGTGAGAGTTCTGGAGAATGTGCTGACCATGGCAGCTGCCGAACATTTTCTGTATCCAGAAAGACCTGTACAGGACCTGAAACATGCGGTCGTGCATTATCCTGCTGAAATGCAGGGTTTCGCAGGGATCGAATGAAGGGTAGAGCCACGGATCGTAACACATCTGAAATGTAACGTCCACTGTTCGCAGTGCCGTCAGTGCCAACAAGAGGTGACCAAGAAGTGTAACCAATGGCACCCCATACCATCACGCTGCCCGATACGCCAGTATGACGATGACGAATACACGCTTCCAATGTGTGTTCACCGTGATGTCGCCAAACACGGATGAGACCATCATGATGCTGTAAACAGAACCTGTATTCATCTGAAAAAATGACGTTCTGCCATTCGTGCAAAAAATGGTTCAAATGGCTCTGAGCACTATGGGACTTAACATCTGAGGTCACCAGTCCCCTAGAACTTAGAACTACTTAAACCTAACTAACCTAAGGACATCATACACATATCCATGCCCGAGGCAGGATTCGAACATGCGACTGTAGCGGTCACGCGGTTGTAGACTGAAGCGCCTAGGACCGCTCGGCCACACCGGCCGGCATTCGTGCACCCAGGTTCGTCGTTGAGTACACCATCGCAGGCGCTCCTGTCTGTGATGCAGCGTCAAGGGTCTGTGATGCAGCGTCAAGGGTAAGCGCAGACATGGTCTTCGAGCTAATAGGCCGTGCTACTGCAAACGTGGTCGAACTGTTCGTGCAGATTATTGTTGTCTTGTAAACGTCCTCATCTGTTGACTCAGGGATCGAGACGTGGCTGCACGATCCTTACAGCCATGCGGATAAGATGCCTGTCATCTCGACTGCTAGTGGTACGAGGCCGTTGGGATCCAGCACGTCGTTCCGTACTACGCTCCTGAACCCACCGATTCCATATTCTGCTATCAGTCATTGGATCTCGACCAACGCGAGCAGCAATGTCGCGCTATACGATAAACCGCAATCGCGGTAGGCTACAATCCGACTTTTATCAAAGTCGGAAACGTGATGATACGAATTTCACCTCCTTACACGAGGCATCACAACAATGTTTCACCAGGCAACGCCGGTCACCTGCTGTTTGTGTAGGAGAAATCGGTTGGAAACTTTCCTCATGTCAGCACGTTGTAGGTGTCGCCACCGGAGCCAACCTTGTGTGAATGCTCTGAAAAGCTAATCATTTGCATATCACAGCATCTTCTTCCTGTCGGTTAAATTTCGCGTCTGTAGCACGTCAATTTCGTGGTGTAGCAATTTTAATGGCCAATAGCGCATTTCGAAATGAATCAAGACATGAAACAGATAATAAACAAGGAGATTTCTTTCTCTTATTTAAAAAATACAAACTTACAACAAATACATGGCTTTAAACAAACCTCTCTTAACACCCGCGTGCACTTCTCTAAAAAATAGAAGAGGGAGAAAGAATTACAATCTGAACACGGATGCTGCAGTTAAACAGGTAATAGCTTTATGAAATCAGATTCTAACATATTACACGCAACTGGGGCACACTGGACTCGCATTCGGGAGGACGGCGAGTCAAACCCGCGTCCGGCCATCCTGATTTAGGTTTTTCATGGTTTCTCTAAATCGCTTCAGGCAAATGTCAGGATGTTTCCTTGGAAAGGACACTGTGGACTTCCATTCCTAATCTGACCTCGCTATTTGGTTCTCTCCCCCAAATCAACCAAGCAACCATGAAATTGGTCCAGCTGCTGACAGTGCTGTAGGCTTGTTTGTTTTCCAAGTGAAGTAGTGTATTGATATAAACCTGACATCTAAGATTCTTGGTAACTGTGTTTTCTATTGTTGTGTGTTATAGCTAGGGCAACGTACCTTTGAAAATGCATATTCTCCATACATCATGATGGACTTGTAGTCAAATTGCTCTCCCAGTGTGTCGACTGACTCATTAGCGTGCTTCGCGAAAGCAGCACCAAACCCCTGGAAGTGGCAATATGAGTCACATACCGAAAAAATACAAGAACTAACAGAGATGTAGAATCAGTTATACAGATGTCACTTACAGGAAGAATATTGTGCCAGAAAATGTTTATCCAGTCATCCCGGTCAGGGCGGTTCATCTCGTGCCAAAAGCCGACGGCGTGTCCCAGTTCGTGGATGACAATTCCTAGGTACCTGTAACAGAGCATTCCAGACCATCAGAAGCCAAAACAATACAACTTTTTTTCTGTGAACACAATCTATCAGTTTCATTTGGTCTACAACATCAGAAACAGGCACCGTGAACATGAAATAATGCATTCTGTTTTGCATATAATCAAACTTTTTGAGGGATTAAAACCGTGTATTGGAAAGGTATTCTAAGCATGATCATTGACTTTAACGGACACCTTTCTTACTAATCTTACATGGAAAACATGCAGAGAAGAGAGGAAGACAATTGTTAAAGGTATGGCTCACTACGAGTAAATTCGGCGCTCTGTAGCGCCGTTGGCTGTGGTTTCCGAACATGGTCTCATGTCGATTTCTTTCTTTAACCACCCTCAACAACCCCTCGATGTTTGTCGCAACATTTCTAGAACACCCTGTATATCTGATCGCTAAAGCTAAACCAGTTTAATTACGGACCTTGAAGACACGACAAACGAAGGCATTCCCATCACTTAGATCCATCTGTTCACACTGCTTACTGGTAACCAATCGTGATGATATAAATCAGGAGTACTGCAGTAAATTTGCAGTACTTTTGTGCCGCTGTGGGAACAATGGCATGAGTCAACAGAAACTGGGATTAACTTCAAAATGGTTGAAATAGCTCTGAGCGCTATGGGACTTAACATCTGAGGTCATCAGTCCCCTAGAACTTAGAGCTACTTGAACATAACTAACCTAAGGACATCACACACATCCATGCCCGAGGCAGGATTCGAACCTGCGACAGTAGCGGTCGCGCGGTTCCAGATTGTAGCGCCTAGAACCGCTCGGTCACTCCGGCCGGCTGGGATTAACTGGTAAGTATCAAGTGTCACAAGGTTCTTGCTTCGAGCAATGGAAGCCGGTTCTTTGTTGAGAGTCCTTGCAGCGACTGAATACACGGAGGGATGAGAATTGTGTTAACCCGTACACTTGGGAAAGGGCGTGGCCCCCACGATCATTCGGCGACCATACCAGGGGACCAAGCGCTGGTCCAAGGTTTCTCCGCTCATTGTCGCCCGTCAATTTGCTATGGCAGTTTGTCTCTGACCTTCCAGGATTCTCGCACGAAACCCAGTAGCTTTACGAAAGGAATTTATTCGGACGACATGACCGGCCCATTTAAGGCATGCTCTTCTTATTAGGCTCTTTACGTAAATTCTGTTGTTTGTATTTATGTCGCACTTACCATTTTCCATTGCTATGTCATGCAGTGGGCCAAAAACTTCTGTTCAAAAGTGAATGGACGGTTGTAGTTTTGTTTCAGAGTGTTCCATGTTTCACACACCCATATAACATTATGAGTTTGATTAGTGTCTTATATATACTGACGGAAAAAACTGCAACACCAAGGAGTTGTGTGACATAAACGAAATTGGTAGGCGTGTTTCTATATCTGAAAGATGATGTCTGTTAAAATTTCGCGCCAGATGAATAACAGTGGCGCTAGTATTCCTGCTATGAGGATGCCAATCAAGTTTGCTTCAAATACACGCTGTAGAGATCGTGAAAGTTAGTTACTTTTGAGAATTGACGCAATGAGTTGATGTTAATAAAGAATGCCTTTAAGCCGACAAAGACGCCGTTATCAACACCTCATTGAGTTTGAACTAGGTCGTGTAATAGGTCTACGAGAAGGCGGATGCTCCTTCGGTGATATTGCAGAAAGACTTGGCAGAAATGTAGCCACTGTACATGACCGCTGGCTGTGGTGGTCACCAGAAAGTACCATCGCAAGAAGACTGGGCTTCGGACGGCCATATGGCACTACCAAGGGGGGAGACATTCGTGTTCGGCGCATCGTATTGCACCTGCTGCAGCAATCTGAGCAGCAGTTGGCACCACAGAGACACAGCGAACTGTCACAAATCGCTTATTTCAAGAACAGACAGACGTCCAGGAGTGTGCTTTCCACTGATCCCAAACGGACGTCATTTGCGACATCAGTGGTGTTAAGCCGGAGCTCGTTGGAGGGCAGGGTGAAGGTCTGTTGTTTTCTGATGAAACCTGGGTCTGCCTCGGTGCCGGTGATGACTCTGTGTTGTTTAGAAGGAGGTCACGTGAGTACCTGCAACCAACCTGTCTGCGGTCTAGACACACTGTACCTAAACGTGGAGTTATGGTCTGGGAGACGATTTAGTATGACAGCAGGAGCACTCTTGTGCTTATCCCATGCACCCTGACTGCAAATTTTTTCGCGTTGTCTGACCTGTTGTGCTGCCATTCATGATCAGCATTCCAGGGGTTGTTTTCTAACAGCATAGCGCTCCCCACATACCCGGTTGTAATCCAACATGCTCTAGGAGTGTCGACATGTTGTATTGTCCTTCTCGGTCACCAGATCTCTCTCCAGTCGAGCACGTACGGGACCTCATCGGACGACAAATCCAACGGCATCCACAAACAACGTTAACAGTCCCTGTATTGACCGACGAAGTGCAACAGGCACAGAACTACATCTCACAAACTGACATGCGGTACCTGTACAACACAGTGCATCCTTGCATTCAATAATCTGGCGGTTACATCGGTCATTAACGTACTAGCATTTAAAATTTGCAGTAGCTTATCTCGTGCTTATATTAACCTGTGATATTGCAATATTAATCATTTAAATGTAAAATGTACAATAACATACAAATGTATATGCGAAATTTCATTGTAGTAACAGTAGTAGTATGATATTCTGTCTTACGGCAGGTCTTGTCATGGGTTAAGCCTCTTCCACTTTTGTCCGTCCATAGCCAGTCGCCGGCCGGTGTGGCGAACTCTTCTAGGCGCTTCAGTCGGGAACCGCGCGACTGCTACGGCCGCAGGTTCGAATCCTGCCTCGGGCATGGATGTGTGTGATATCCTTAGGCTAGTTAGGTTTAAGTAGTTCTACGTTCTAGGGGACTGATGACTTCAGATGTTAAGGCCCATAGTGCTCAGAGCCATTTGAACCATAGCCAGTCTTTTCATTTCTGAATGTTTGTCTCCTTTATTTCTTTTTTCTATTCCCTTTTTTTCCCTCCACCATTCCTTCTATTCCTTTTTATGATGACTTTCAGCATGTTTCTTTCGTGTCCAGCTCTTCTTAATACTTCTTTATTCCTTACTCGGTCTTTCCATTTCACTTTTTCCATTATTCTCCGTATACACATTTCTAGCGTCTCCAATCTTCTTTCATCTTCCTTCCTCAATGTCCAGGTCTCCGCACCATACAGTGCAACGCTCCAAATGTAACATTTGGCAAGTCTCTTCCTCAGATCTTTGTTTAGTGGTCCACAAAGTAATTTCTGTTTCCTCGTGAACCCTTCTTTTGCCATTGCAATTCTTTTCCTAATTTCTGTTGAACAATACATATCATCCATTAATACACTTCCCAAAATGTCGTTACTCGACATTAATTAATTTTTGGTGGTGTGTTTTCTTTCCCGGCAGTGTAGTTGTAATTAGAATTTTCTCGACATATGTGTGTAATTTCAGCAATCAACTGAGATCGCTATAGCGATTTCCGATTTGAAACACCGCCTTTACCTCTGTTGAACATGAGGCATCTTATTTAAATGTAGCGCCGAGATATTTAAATTATCCGAGATTTGGTTGTGATAGGTACCCGACCTACCATGCCTAAATTCGTCCCGTTGTTGTGGTCTTCAGTCCTGAGACTGGTTTGATGCAGCTCTCCATGCTACTCTATCCTGTGCAAGGTTCTTCATCTCCCAGTACCTACTGCAACCTACATCCTTCTGAATCTGCTTAGTGTATTCATCTCTTGGTCTCCCTCTACGATTTTTACCCTCCACGCTTCCCTCCAATGCTAAATTTGTGATCCCTTGATGCCTCAAAACATGTCCTACCAACCGATCCCTTCTTCTTGTCAAGTTGTGCCACAAACTTGTCTTCTCCCCAATCCTATTCAATACCTCCTCATTAGTTACGTGATCTATCCACCTTATCTTCAGCATTCTTCTGTAGCACCAAATTTCGAAAGCTTCTATTCTCTTCTTGTCCAAACTAGTTATCGTCCATGTTTCATTTCCATACATGGCTACACTCCATACAAATACTCTGAGAAACGGCTTCCTGATACATAAATCTATATTCAATGTTAACAAATTTCTCTTCTTCGGAAACGCTTTCCTTGCCATTGCCAGTCTACATTTTATATCCTCTCTACTTCGACCATCATCAGTTATTTTACTTCCTAAATAGCAAAACTCCTTTACTACTTTAAGTGTCTCATTTCTTAATCTAATTCCCTCAGCATCACCCGATTTAATTTGACTACATTCCATTACCCTCGTTTTGCTTTTGTTGATGTTCATCTTATATCTTCTTTTCAAGACACTGTCCATTCCGTTCAACTGCTCTTCCAAGTCCTTTGCCGTCTCTGACAGAATTACAATGTCATCGGCGAACCTCAAAGTTTTTACTTCTTCTCCATGAATTTTAATACCTACTCCGAATTTTTCTGTTGTTTCCTTCACTGCTTGCTCAATATACAGATTGAATAACATCGGGGAGAGGCTACAACCCTGTCTCACTCCTTTCCCAACCAGTGCTTCCCTTTCATGCCCCTCGACTCTAATAACTGCCATCTGGTTTCTGTACAAATTGTAAATAGCCTTTCGCTCCCTCTATTTTACCCCTGCCACCTTCAGAATTTGAAAGAGAGTATTCCAGTCAACATTGTCAAAAGCTTTCTCTATGTATACAAATGCTAGAAACGTAGGTTTGCCTTTTCTTAATCTTTCTTCTAAGATAAGTAGTTAGGTCAGTATTGCCTCACGTGTTCCAACATTTCTACTGAATCCAAACTGATAGTCATAATTGTTTTGTCTGCGACTGATTATGTGGTAATCAGTATTTTCTTCGTCAACGAGTAGTCCTATGCTCGTAGCAGCACTGTCCGTGGTTCCACTACTTATGCAACTCTCTCCTTCGATCTAGAGAGTTGGGCTACATAGTAAGCATACGCCAAATGTGTGATATCTTGCCTCAAATCTCTATTCCAGAGAATTTTCACGAAACATTTCTTGCATAATCTTCTCAAGTGCAAGGATACATAATATAGCCAATAGGCTCCTATTGTTTAGCCTGATGGGGCACAAATTAATGTACGTACTTTGAATTTCTCTCATGTTGCTTCACTATTTCTTCTTCCGTCCATCGGCGCCATCTTTCACTTCTCCATTACCTTGGCGTCTTTTTCAGATCAGATGGCCAGAGCTTGTTGAACACGCGTAACAGTGGACTGATGACTCAGAGGTAACGAAGGGCTGACAAGTCTTATAGACGCACGTCGTAACCTGCCAACGTCTCGCGGCTTTCGTATACCGCCGATCGTTCCGCTGGCTTTGTCATAATTTAATGACATCTCAGCTTGTTCCTGAAACGAATGTCTTCCCAATATGTAGTTATATTTGACAACGTTCACTCGAAAGTCAGGCTGAAAAAGTAAATGTGAAATAACGCAATTGCTATCTACTTTGAAAGATACGGTATTACGGGAATAATTTTTTTTTCTTAGTGACCTTCCTATCAAAAGTATTCTATCCTGAAATTTTACCCTATAATTTCTACTGACACAGCACAGAAGTGGGATGAAGAGTTTGATAAACAAACAATAACTATTTTTTTGTAAGCAGTGCAACAGTTTCGTCATATTTATTGGATGAAATACATTTGATTCCAAAAGGTTCTAGTTTCTATTTCCTCTTTAAAAATTGTACCAATGTACGAAGAACAGATAAGTTCTTTCCTCGGCGAAATGTTTTTCCCTTCAAGTCGTTTTTAGAAATTAAGAAAGAGAAAAAAGTTTCAGAGAACCAAAACTACGAATACAATGTCTTGTGAACTATTTTGGTGTCGAGCTCATACTCGTGTCATCGTACAGTCGATATGTTGTCCTGTGTACGCTTTTCGCGCTGGTGTTAGTCGATTCTGTTGCAGCTGTCTACGCACCTGGACCAGTAACGTTGCAGAACGATGACCGGTAATTGCTTCAATTTTTACAAATGGACAATCAATTCCAATAAATTGGCTCCATCACTTTTACTGTTGGGAATTCGGTTTCCACTTTTCTAGTGCACTGAAATAGTCGCCAACGTACTGTTGTGTCTAGGGTTTCGTGACGAATCAAAGTTTTGTATATAATTGCATAATGACACTAGAAACTTTCTAAATAAATACTTCAGTAGTTTCCAACACTATTTAAGAATGTGGTCCAATGTCTTTGTTCTGGAGTTAGCAGTCATCGCACCTATCACGCACTGAATCTACACACATGTAGAGATTTATGTAGAATATTATGCACCTCTTCGTATGAGATGCCTAATATCTCATGAATCTTAACTTCTATAGCTATACTAAGAATTTTATCGACCATTTTTTCAGAAGCGAACCACCACTGTGCGTCTGAATTTGTAGCACTCACACGACCTCATTAATTTATACAGTAATAAACAGTCCTTTGAGATGAAGCTGTCTCCTCATGAATTTTCCTCAGCTCATTTCATACAAGCCTCACACCTCCTCTCCTAATTTAAAAAAAAGGTGTTAACTAACAACAATCAGCCTCTTCCATTTCTACGAAAAAAAATATCGCACCGATTACTTACTACAGCTGCCAAAATAGAACTGTTCGTTACACTTATTTGGAAGTTTGAATAATATCACTGAGAAAAATCTCACTGGTAATAATCACCCCGATAAACAAACTTTTTTGCTGCTACGTTGATATTCCTATAATCCATAACTTGACCTCTTACTAGTTACTTACCTACGAAGGCCAATTTTGAGGTCAGCACGATAGGTGTTAACGTGACAGAGCGCTCAGTTATAGAAGCAATTTACAATACAATCTCTAGCGGCCTGGTTTCACAATAGAGTGCTGGTAATGGACAGTCCTGTTTTGAAGCCCACTGCATATTTATGGGAAGCGCTGCAACGCAGACTTCGTCCGACCCTAAACACCCATGTGAACACGAAGACTACTGGCACAGCTGTTGGCTTTATGGACTGCCGTCTGACACTCAATCGTAAGGTTGCCCATGACAATATGGACTGGGTTCTCTCAGTGTAGGACGCTAAACTTTAGCTCGCACCACCGTTATGTCTGGATACTTTTGACCACATGATTAAGTCGGTCGGTCTTTTTTTGATTGCACTGCCTAATGTGCGAAAATCTCTGCTTACCAGACTACCGGAAGATGCCATTCACACCTGAAGCAGTTGCTTGTTTCATAAACCTGGTTTACGTTTTTGTTGGTGTGACGAGACTAATTTTGATTCCAGTAATAAGCTCAATTTTTTAATTCACTGCCTTATTCCAGAATGAAATTTTCGCTCTGTAGCGGAGTGTGCGCTGATGTGAAACTTCCTGCAAGATTAAAACTTTGTAACGGACCGAGGCTCTAACTCGGGACCTTTGTCTTTCGTGGGCAAGTGCTCTATTGACTGAACTACCAAACTCGACTCACAACCGTCTTCACAGCTTTACTGCGGCTAGTACGTCATCTCCATCTTCCAAACTTCACATATGTTCTCCTGTGTAACTTGCAAGAGTAGCACTCCTGGAAGAAAGAATAGTGCGGTGACATGGTTTAGCGACAGGCTGGGGATGTCCCGAGTTCGAGTTCCGGTCTGGCACACAGTTTAGTCTGCCAGGAAGTTTCATGTCAGTGCACATGAAAATTTCATTCTAGAAACATTCCCCCAGGCTGTGCCTAGGCCATGTCTCTGCATTATTCTTTCTTCCAGGGGTGCTAGTCTTGTAAGTTACGCGGGAGAACTTCTGTAAAGTTTGGAAGGTAGGAGGCGAGGCATAGGCGTAAGTAAAGCTGTGAGAAGGGGTCGTGTTTCGTGCTTGGGTAGCTCAGTCACAATGGTCCGGGAAAGGCGGAGGTCGCGAGTTCGAGTCTCGGTCTAGCACACAGTTTTACTCTAGCAGGAAGTTTCATCCCCCTATTCCTGTTTCGTGCTAATCTTTCCATCTCTGTGGTATTACGACACCTTACGTCCTCTACAAAGTGTTTTGTCAGATTTTAGGTCTTGATATGTCATGTTGTTTCTTATTTAATTTAGGTTCTTTCTCTCTTCATTTTGATTTGTTAAATGTACCTGTGACTATAGAGTTGTCGTGTCCATTTGTTATGGCAATGTTCTTCAGAATATCAGTTTTTTCTAGCCATGTCTTGTGATAGTGGTAGAGAGAAATTATAGAAAATAGACAGTTGAATGGAATGAACAATCTACTTAACTCAAAAATTGTCTAGAGAATTGACGAAGACAACACGAGAATTGTTGGAGAGTTGTGGAAAAGAGAACAATTAAACTTTATAAATTTGAAAAGAAGAAATCTTGGGAAGACTTTGGAAACGGGTTGGAGACTTTGGGTCAAGCTGCTGGAAAACCATTCTGGAGTGTAATTAGCAATCTTCGAAAGGGAGGTAAGAAGGAAAGGACAAGTATTTTGGACAGGTCAGGAAAAGTGCTGGTGAATCCTGTGGATTCCTTGGGCAGATGGAGGGAGTATTTTGAAGAGTTGCTCAATGTAAGTGAAACTACGATCAGTAATGTTTCAGATTTCGATGTACAATGGGATAGGAATGATGATGGAAATAAGATCACATTTGAGGAAGTGGAGAAAATGGTCAGTAGATTGCAGTGCAATAAAGCAGCTGGGGTGGATGAAAAGTCGGAACTCATCAAATACAGTGGAATGTCAGGTCTTAAATGGCTACACAGGATAATTGAAACGGCCTGGGAGTTGGGACAGGTTCCATCAAACTGGACAAAAGCAGTAATCACACCAATCTTTAAACATGGAAACAGAAAAGATTGTAACAACTACAGAGGTATCTCTTTAATCAGCGTTGTGGGTAAAATGTTCTCAGGTATTGTTGAAAGGAAAGTGCAAGTATTAGTTGAGGACCAATTGGATGAAAATCAGTGTGGGTATAGGCCTCTTAGAGGTTGTCAGGACCAGATCTTTAGCTTACGGCTAATAAGTGAAAACAAAGACTGGCTGGGTGAGATTAAGATATGTGAACACAAAATAAGCAGTCTTGCATATGTGGATGACTTAGTTGTGATGGCAGATTCGATTGAAAGTTTGCAAAGTAATATTTCATATCTAGATCAGAAATGTATGGACTATGGTATGAAGATTAGCATCTCCAAAAGGAAAGTAATGTCAGTGGGAAAGAGATATAAACGTGTTGAGTGCCAAATAGGAGAAACAAAGTTAGAACAGGTGGACGGTATCAAGTACTTAGGATTCTCATAGGTTGGCAGCATAGTGAAAGAACTGGATGCGAGGTATAGCAAAGCTGATGCAGTGATTGCTCAGCTACGATATACTCTCTTCTGCGAGAAGGAAGTCAGTACCAAGACTAAGTTATCTGTGCACTGTTCAATCTTTCGACCAACTTTGTTGTATGGGAGCGAAAGCTGGGTGGATACAGGTTACCTTATCAATAAGGTTGAGGTTACGGATATGAAAGTAGCTAGGATGATTGCAGGTACTAGTAGATGGGAACAATGGCAGGAGGGTGTCCACAATGAGGAAATCAAAGAAAAACTATGAATGAACTCTATAGATGTAGCGGTCAGGGCGAACAGGCTTAGATGATGGGGTCATGTTACACGCATGAGAGAAGCAAGGTTACCCAAGAGACTCATGGGTTCAGCAGTAGAGGGTAGGAGGAGTCGGGGTAGACCAAGGAGAAGGTACCTGGATTCGGTTAAGAATGATTTTGAAGTAATAGGCTTAACATCAGAAGAGGTACCAATGTCAGCACTGAATAGGGGATCATGGAGGAATTTTATAAGGGGGACTATGCTTCAGACTGAACGCTGAAAGGCATAATTAGTCTAAAATGATGATGATGATGATGATGATGAAATTTGGAAGACACGGCAGAAAAAGTTAACGAGTACTACTAGCAAGAGACAAAGAGACAAAGTTCGAAGCAAGTGATATGCAAATTGGTGCTGATCAAAAAAAGAACCTCTCTGCTACAGAAAAGTTCCGCATGCGTCAAATTTCTGAAATTAAAAACATCATCTTATAGAGTGATAAGCGAATCACGGGAAAACTAGAGACGATAAAAGTGGAAACATCTGAATACAGGAATGCAGTTTTTTTTTTTTAAATTATAAAGTGGACAATACTTAAGAGAAACTAGGGGGAATAAACTAAAAAAGATGTTTTTGGAAAGTACTTACCACAAAAGAAAGAAGTTAGTGAAGAACGAGCTAAGATATCTAGGAAAAACTGAGCTACAGGGGACAGGAAAAATAATGTGAACAGTGGTATGAATGGGATGATTGTGTAAGGCACGCAGGTAAGGCACGTTCGCACTGGACTGTGCGTGTTCACTACGGACTAGGCATCAGTGCAGTTTGTTTACGAGTAGTACACACTCCTTATTTGCATTCAGAGGCTGAGGTCGACGTGCAATAAAAAAACGTAACAGCGTTCCAAAGAGGGCAGATTATGGGGGCCCCATCAGCAACCATGGGAGCCAACTTACTGAGTGTTTCAAGAGCAACTGTTTCTACAGTCATAACAGTCTATACAAAACATGGAAAGACATCATCGTGTGAACGTAATAATGGGTGCAAATCAAAACTAAATGACAGAGATCATCAAACGCTAACACGAATTGTGTCAAAACAACACAAAACCACAGCGGCTAAAGTGACTGCAGAGCACAATAGCCATCTTCGAGACCCTGTATCTATCGACGCTGTTCACCGAGAACTCCATAAAGCGAATATTCATGGACGAGTTGCTATACCGCAACCATTAGCGACGAGAACCAACGCAAAGGAGCGTAAAACATGGTGTCAGGAGCATAAATTCCGGACGGTTGATCAGTGGGAACACGTAACATGGTTCAACGAGTCAACGGTTTCGTTATTTCCAACATAGGGCCAGGTTTATGTCTGGAGAGGCCAAAAAGAAGCCTACAATCCTGATTTCTTGATTCCAACGGTTAAGCATGGAAGTGGAAGTGTGATGGTGTGGGCAGCCATATCATGGTATTCTGTTGGTCCCATCATTACTGTCAAAGGCAGTGTTGTAGCCAACGATTATGTGAACATTTTAGGTGATCAGGCGCACCCCCTGATTCAAATACTGTTCCCCAAAAATGATGCCATATTTCAGGACGATAATGCACCCACTCACAGAGCCAGGACAGCACAATCGTGGTATGAGGAAAATGCAACTGAATTGCAGCGTCTTCCCTGGCCAGCACAGTCTCCGGACTTGAACATTATCGAGCACTTCTGAGAGGTATTGGAGCGCAGATTCCAGAGCAGATTTCCGCCTTCCTCGTCACTACAGGAGTTTGAAGAGGTTCTGATCGAAGAGTGGCATAACGTTCAACTGGAGACTATACAATAATCATATGCCAATACTCCTAGAAGAATCGCAGCCGTATTACGGGCAAATAGGGTCCAACCCCTTATTAATAAACCATTACCAAGTAAGTACAGGTGTTCACATTAGTTTGCCTACCCCTGTTGGCTGGATGGATCAACAGAGTGAGAAAGTGTAGCGGCATACACAGAGTAAAACAACTGAAACAGACTATTGAGGATGAAGGATGTACTGGCTTGAAGGTTGGCCTGTGTAAAGTGCGTGGACACATTTTGTTTGATAACGAGAGAATATTGTTGTAATTACCTACGGCCTTGCCCTCTACTTTAGATGACGATCGAGCGAACACAGGGTGTTTTAAGATGTTTTGTGACATCAGGACAGCTCGCTAAAGATGTTAGGAGGAAGGTTTTGAGGTGTGTCGGACTAGTTATCTCTTTCCCATATTGTATAAGCTAACTCTTCCGTCCTAGAATTACACGTCTTCCGATAAATCTTTCTGGCATCTGGATTCTCCGAGACTATGTTTTTTTGATTGTTTCACCTTAAATGTCATCATATTAAACGATTGTAGATGATGACTGTGATTGATCACCGGCCGTGTAGTCAAACGATAGCGGACCTTTTCGACTATTTGCTCAAATTACATTAGTTTTAATTATATTAAGTCAGTGGCCAATATTTTCACCAAGATCTGATCGTCTTCAAATCTCACTGCATTTGTAACAACGTGTGTGTGTGTGTCTGCATTTTGTAGTCACACAGATGCCCATGTGTGTTTTATTCTCTCTTTTCACATATTGATAGGGAATTTTCTGTAAGTTCCTCTCTCCCTTGTGCGTCGTGTTGTTGCGTCGGTGTTTATAGCGGTGATGTGAGCGTCCTAAAGAAAACGTTTCAGTTAATCGATCTGTAACGTGCAGAGATTATCACAAGACAACAATTTACTGTTGGAGGGAAATGGGAGGGGGGTGGTGATTTAAGTTGTAAAGGGAGACCAGAAGATGAACACAGTAAAAAGGTTCAAAAGGATGTAGATTGCAGTAGCTACTTGGAGATTAAGAGGCTTGCACATGATGGAGTAGCGTGGAGGGCAGCATCAAAGCAGTCTTCGGGCTGAAGACCACAACAACAACCAATTTTTTTGACGTACCGTTACTTCTGGCCACTTCATAAGATTTCTTGAAATCATCTAACCCTTACTATGTCGATTTTTTTTTTACTTAGAGTGACTTTATCAGCTTTCTTCATGTGGTTCAAGTATCGTATTTCGTTCCTCTTTGAAAATTACCCCTGGCATTACTAATATATACCGATAGCCAGAACCACCTCTTATTTGCAACGAAATAACAGGTTTTGTGGGGCATAGCATCCACGGACTAATCTTGCAAAGCCTGAAACTAATATTAAATTTATTAATTAATATTGATTAATTAAAACATTGATAGAATCGCATCAGTAACTTACGAGATACTAGGCCCTGGAAAAACCCAAGTTCAAATCTGTAATCTTTGAGTAATATATAATCTTTTGTGTAACTTTGTTTTACAGCAGTTTTCGCTTTTGTATCTCCACGTCCAACCGGTTCAGTCGATATGTTAAAAAAAACTATTTGCATGCAGACGGAACCAGAATTATGTGAGGGTCCGTGAATACTATTTTGATTCATTGAATTGTACGGAATATTGATCTTCAGGATAAATGAAAACTATAAATAATCATTTTATGTATAGGACACTAAGTAGCAATGGCGTAGAGCTTGTTTGACGCCATAAGAAAGATGTCACAAGCTAAAATATTAACAGAAGCAGCTTCAGCTGAATGTGGACAATTATAGCTAGTTCTGGAAACTGTTGAGCCAGTTAAGCCAGTGATTCCGATAATTACGAGGGTCGTTCGATAAAAAATGTCCAAAATTCCTTTTTACATCCTTTGTTATATATATGAAAACATTCTTTTAGATGCTTTCAAATTTGATGTTTCCTTTATACTTACGCGAAGTTTCGAACAATTGTGATATAGTGAACCCTCAGAATGGTGTCTATGAAACTACACAAGGCACTCGTTAGACACAACATGCTGTAATTGAATTCTTAGTTGCAGAAGAAGAAATAGCGGTGAAAATCCATAAATGTTTGTGTACAGAATATGGTAACGATGCAGTTGCCAGGACAAAGCTTCCTCCAGCTCAACTTGCATGTTCACACAAAAGTCTCAGAATCCGAGAACACTTCGCGAACTAGGTTGGGCATCATTGTCTCGTCCACCCTATAGCTCAGAACTGGTGCCCTCGGACTTCCATCTGTTTGGAACACATTATGGAGATGATGAGAGTGTAATTAACGCAGCGAAAACATGGTTATGAGGACAGGACGAGAGTTTTTACCAATAGGGATTACATGCTATTACACAAAACTAGCTCGTGGCCATAGACGGTGATGGAGACTATGCAGAAAAACAATACATGAAAAAGAAATATTGATTGATATTGACATCAATTTTTTAGAATAAACATGTTCTGAGAAAAAAAGTATGGATCGACGTTTAGTGAACGATTCTAGTACATTATCTTAAATAGTACGGTGCCAAAACCTGAATATATCATGTGGATGTGGAGTAAGATGCCTTTGTTTTTGTACTGAGCAATTATAAATTATCATTATGCAGTTTTTGTGTTTGTTATTTATGATTCTAATATTGGCTTAAACATGAAATGAAGCGGTGGACTTGAAATCTTGGACAAACCAACGATTATAGGAGAAGTATGTCGTCACAGATCTGCTAAAACGTTTTGGTTTAGTTGCTTTTGCTAAATGAATAACTGTAAACTTTGGGATGCAGAAGTTAATATATTTGGCATATTTTAATTTTCTGATGTCTTGGGATTATATTCTGGGGCAACACCCCACTTAGGCTAAAGGAATTCATTGCACAAAAGAAAATAATTAGAATTATGTGTGGGTTTGTCACATGCACATCTTGCTTTCATCTCTTTAACCAGCTGGATATACTATCCAGAAACTTACAACATTTATTCACTTATCAAATATGTTATCAACAATCCATCTGAGTTTTATATTAAAAGAGCTATTCAGAGTTACAACAGTAGAAGGAAAAGTGATCTCCGTTACCCATTAATGAATCTAACTTTGGTACAGGAATGGGTACAATACACAGCTATTTGACTCTTTGACAATTCATCCCTGGAAATAAAATTTATGACAAATGGCAGAAGCGTTTGAAAATGTAGATTATAGACGTATCTTTTTAGCAACTGATTTTATACGATAGAAGAATTCTTTGTCATAATTAATTAGCCATTTTTAAAGAAAAAATGTGTAAATGGCCAATATGAAACCATATAAATATTTTTCCTATTACATATAAAAGAAGTTCAAAAACGAGTATGGAATACTCTGAGAGTACTTGTAGTACCCACTGAAACAAGAAAAATAAGTCCAATAAACATGGGTCCAAAAACGCATACTTTCCATGATAAACACTCGCTTCGCTTGGCAGCAGTCATTAGCACTATTGTTGCACTGGCGGTCCGTCAAATGTATCGGCAGGGTATCATGATGTCTTTACTCACAGTACTCTACCTACCATTAGGTGGTCTGCAGTCACTTATGTGGTTCGAGACTTGTTGTGGGCTACGTTAGTTTTCGTCGAGTTTGTGTACATTATTGTACAGTACTATCAACCTTGTGTATGTATCATTTTGTTTTATCTTCTTCCAAAAGCGGATTCGTATATGTGTTTACTGTTGTTGCGCTTTTTGTATGGTTCAAATGGCTCTGCGCACTATGAGACTTAACATCTGTGGTCATCAGTCCCGTAGAACTTATAACTACTTGAACGTAACTAACCTAAGGACATCACACACATCCATGCCCCAGGCAGGATTCGAACCTGCGACCGTAGCGGTCACGCGGTTCCAGACTGAAGCCCCTAGAACCGGCCGCCCGCTATGGTCTAGCGGTTCTGGCGTTGCAGTCCGGAACCGCGGGACTGCTACGGTCGCAGGTTCGAATCCTGCCTCGGGCATGGGTGTGTGTGATATCCTTAGGTTAGTTAGGTTTAAGTAGTTCTAAGTTCTAGGGGACTTATGACCTAAGATGTTGAGTCCCATAGTGCTCACGGCCACAACGGCCGGCCGCTTTTTGTATGCTCAGATGGTGTAGTATGTTTACATTTTCTCTCTTCCACCACTTGTTAGCAATGGAAGTCTACTACTCGACATGCGAAATGACGGATATAGCATTCTGTTATGGTTTAGCAAATTGACGTAGCCTGTGAGCCCGTGCCCTCTACGTTGAAGGATGTCCACAGCGCCGAGTGCCGTCTGATAAGCTGTTCGGTAGACTTTTCCAGCGTCTGAGGGACACAGGTATCCTTGCATCTCGGAAGACTGATAGTGGAAGGCCCCTCACCAGTAATCACGCCTGCCTTGGAGGACCACAGGATCGTCACGGCAGACGGCTGTTCTGTCAGTGGCTATCGCAGAAGTGTGCCGCACATCCACAGTTCACATCCTAGATTTTATTTACCGATGAGGCAGAATTCTCAAGAGATTGTGTTGTGAATTTCCGCAACCAGCTTGTATGAGCAGATGTAAATCCGCGAGCAATGCAGGAGAGAGGGCAACACCGATTCTCAATCAACGTATGGGCAGGCGTGCTTGGCGATAGTTAAATAGAGCCATACGTGCTACCACAAAGGTTAACTGAGGCGCATTATTAATGTATTGCTTATCTTGACGGAGGCTGCGCTATTGTAGCAACGAATACAAATGCGTTCACGCGTGATGACACACCAGCACACTTTCATCCCAATGTGCGCGTACATCTGACGCAGACATTTGAGGACATCTGGATTGTTCGGTGTGTGTGTGTGGGGGGGGGGGGGGGTAGGGGTAGGGAGGGAGGGAGGGGGGGGGGGCGCACTTTGGACTGATCCTTCCCCAGACCTGAATCGACTAGACTTTTGGTTATGTGGACTCTTGAAGGAATTGGTCTTTGCCACGCCAACCAACGATGTGCGGACACTACAAGGACGTGTCTTCAATGAGTGCAAGCAGATACAGCACCAACTGGGTACACTTCAAATGGGTACGTCATTTCTTACGCCGGCGGGCACAGGGTGCATTGTCATGAATGGACGCCACACTGAACATCCAACGTAAACACGTGTTTATCTCAGAAAAAAAATGGTTCAAATGGCTCTGAGCACTATGGGACTCAACATTTGTGGTCATAAGTCCCCTAGAACTTAGAACTACTTAAACCTAACTAACCTAAGGACATCACAAACATCCATGCCCGAGGCAGGATTCGAACCTGCGACCGCAACAGTCGCGCGGTTCCAGACTGAGCGCCTAGAACCGCTAGACCACCGCGGCCGGCTTATCTCAGAAAGTATGCATTTCCAGACACATGTTTATTGGACTTAGTTTTCTTGTTTCGATGAGTACTACCACCCCTCAAAGTTTTCGACGCTTCTTTTGAACACCTTGTATATACAGGGTTGATTTAGGAGGAAAGGTACATGCTTTGAGGTGTGATAGTATTGGTGATTCTGAACAAAAAACTTCATATGGACGCATGCTCTATTCCGAATGGTTTCCGAGATAGAACACATTTAATATCACTTTTGTACGTTTTTCTTGAATAACTAACCGCACCCTCCAGCGGAAACGTGCCACAGTACTAAATTAAACTATATTAAATTTCCTACAGAAAAGGTCCTATTCATTTTTGTCTATAGAACTAATGGTGCGTGCGAAGAGTTTGGTTTGTGTGCTGTAGCTTACTTCGTTTTTGTAGGCCAATTTGAGGTTTACAATGTGCCATGGTAATGTAGAGCAAGTTGAAAAGAACACATTTGTGGTCTATCAAGTCTGGAAACAACCTCAAATTAGACTACAAAAACTACGTAAGCTATAGTGCGTGAGCGTAGACCGAGTTTTTCAACATTCTCGCTCTCTCTTGGCATAAACCATTAATTCTAGAGAAAAATTAAACGGAACATTTTTGTAGGAAATTTAATATAGTTTAATTTAATATAGTTTAATTTTGTACTGTGACACGTTTCCGCTGGAGGGTGCGGTTAGTTATTCAAGAAAAACGCACAAAAGTGATATTAAATGTGTTCTATCTCGGAAACCATTCAATAGGTTATACGTCCATATGAAGTTTTTTGTTCAGAATCACTAACACCCCTCAAATCAAGTACCTCTCTCCTGACTGACCCTGTATATCCTATGTCTGTTTTATTGATAAGTTTCACATATTAACCTTCATCATGAATACGATCGATGGAACAAGTACCTAACTACCCAACAGCAGTTGTGGGCTCGAGAATGTGACGATTATGGCTCACTTTTTACAAACTAAACAACAAAATACATTACCTGATCGAACGTATCCGGAAACATACATAATGTGCAGTTGGCCACTAGATATCACGAGAGGCGAGCTCGCCAGTATAAAAGAAAGTGGGGAGCATTGGACTATCAGCAGAGAAGCAGTAACAACAGAATGGTTCGTTCAGGAGAGCTGAGTTGCGTCGAACGTGGACGAGTTATTGGAGATCACGTGAGTAACGAATCCACCAGAGACATTTTCAGCCCTTCTAAAGCTGCCCAGGTCAATGTGATTGTGACGTGGAAAAGTGAATGAACATCCACAGCTGAAGCAAGAGCAGGCGGACCTGATGTACTGACTGACCGAGTATTGCGGCGGGTGGCTGTAAAAAAAATAACAAAAAAATCGCGTGAAATCAGCGAAGGAATCGTACGTGAGTTCCAGAGTGCTACCAGCAGTCCAGCTCGCACAATGACTGCGCGTAGGGGTTAAAAAGAGTGGGGTATATGGTCGGAAGCTAATTATAGGCCAAGTATTTCTGTAATCAATGCTAAGCGAAGCTTGAGGTGACTGGAAGAGCGGTGGCACTGGATAGTGGATAGCATGGAAGAATGTTTCTGAGTAGTGAATCATATTGCACTCGGTGAATAGCCGGTGGAAGGGTTTGGGTTTTGCGAATAGCTTGAGGATGTTACTTGTCATCGTGTGAAGCTTAGCTTGGAGGTGGTGGTGTTGCGACGTAGGCGTGTTTTTCGTAGTTAGGGTATGGTCCCCTTGTTCGGCATTAGAAAACGATAAATGTGGAAGGGCACGAACACATTTTACAGCATTGCGCCCCGTGTGCCGTAGAGGAAGAGACTGGAGACGATGACTGTTTATGTCACTATGACTAAGTGCTCTGTCATAAAGTAGGAGTGTGAGGCAATGGTTTGTGCACAGTAACATTTCTGAAAGGATTGCCCTGCCCAGAGTTCCGACCTGAGCACCATTGGCCACTTTTGGGGTGATAATGTCGATTTCACTCTGCACCCCAGAGCCAAACAGCACCATCTACTCTGGTTTTGGCATGAGGAATAGTGTTTTGTCATTTTTTCACAGACATTCAGACACCACAGTGAAAACTATTATAAGGGTGAAGGGTGGATACTTCCCACATTAATGTCCACTAATAGGTGTCCGGATACTTTGGATCAGATAGTGTATATTTAGTGGATTTTAGCCTAAAAACTACTAAAGAAGATAGACGACGTTGGCTTCGTCAGTACAGTTGACGGTGCCACTTCTTGAACCCCGCCGCACATGACTCTTGCGCAGTGAACCTCGGACACTGTGGTACACAGCAGTTGACTGTGGGACTTACCAGCACCTCTCACCCAGAGACAGCAGCTGCTCGCCGCCCTGGCGACCCACGGGGGACCAGCAGGCGCCGCTCTCCGGGTTGAAGAAGAGCCTCACGTAGTTGGCCTCGCCCGACCACTGCTTGAAGCGGATGCACGTGTTGCGGTGGTAGTGCTCGATGGCCTTCATCAGGATTTCGCACTGTGCAGACTCTGGGCAACCTAGTGATCAAAGAGACACATTGTCCAACTGTATATCTCCAAAGTAGGTTCCACAAGATATTTCATAACTAGGTGACGAAATTCTGGGTTCGGTTCTGGGAGGAGGGTCACAGAGTTTCACTTTCTGCTCCTCCCTCCCCGCCAACCCTCCCTCCACAAATGTAACTTGTCATCCCACAGTTAACGTGCCACAGGTATCAAGGATTTTCCTAGCACATAAAACGTTTTAATTTAACTGTAATAATTTTTATCGGTGGTTGACATAGTGCTGACTATGTGGCCTCACGGATAGCTTCATTATACACGGAAATGATGTGTCAGGAGGAGATGGCTCTGAGCATTAGGGGACTTAACATATGAGGTTATCAGTACCCTAGAACTTAGAACTACTTAAACGTATCCAACCTAAGGACATCACACACATCAATGATCGAGGCAGGATTCGAACCTGCGACCCTAGTGGTCGCGCGGTTCTGGACTGAAGCGCCTAGAACCGCTCGGCCACTCTGGCCGGCGTCAGGAGAAGAACACAAGACTATTACCTGCAATGGTATATTTCTCATTCTTATTTTAGATCCGGACTTTGGAGCGCGACTGGCTACGTTAGGTTTAAATTCTTGGTGTTTATAATTAAACGTTCTCTATTTAAAACATTATAACAACGAAAATAATTACCGTATGAGTACCAAAGTTGGTCGCATCAATGTCCAGAGTGTAGGGTGCATGATTCCCATCCATGCGTCACAGCGCCATCGTCCAGTTCAAACCACGGCCACCAGGTGCCGCGATCAGTCATCGTGATTCATAGTCACACACACCTGACCAGTCGCTGTACAGTTGTTGACGATCAATATGAGCTTGGACAAAAGGGGCAGGGCATTATTGGTGAAGCTCTATTATCAAAACAACAGAAATCCTGCAGGTGCACTTGGAGAATATCTCCGGCTGAAAGGATTACAGAACGGTCCTCTTCTCCACCTGGTGTACGGAGCATGATGAAGAAGTTCGAATCAACTGGAGAGCTGGGCGTCGCTCCGGGAAGAGGCCAATGACCGATTGCACCATATGTGGTTAATGAAATCGCTATTGCTGTGACACACAACGCCACTCGCAATTCCCGATCGTCAGGCAGTGCGCGTGCTGTGTCACGACAGTTGAAGATCCCGTGGTCCACTGTACAGATGGTGCTTTGAATCATTCTCAGATAGTATCTGTACAAGATCCATATCGCACAGCAGCTTGCAACACAGGACACACAACGACGTGTTGACTTCCGTCTCCACTTTCTCGCAAGGATTGAAATTGACGATGGCTGACCCTGGACCATCCTACGGACAACGAAGCTCATTTTTCTCTGACGGGTGAGATGAACACACCGAATTTCCGAGAGTGGGGATCTTCACCTCCGGTCACTGTGCATGAACTTCCTTTGTAAGGTGAACGTATCACCGTATTGTGTGGCTTCACGGCCCCGTTCATCATTGGCTCTTTCGTTTTTGAACAGGTTGGCGCTGAAGGACCAAAGACGTGCAGTGTGTCTGACCAGCATTACTGCGATATGCTTCGCCAGCATGTCATACCCGCCATACGGGAGAGAGATGCATTGAATGCAACAGTTTTCATGCAAGATGAGGCCCCACCGTACATCGCTCGTGAAGTTCACCTGCTTCTTCGAAACACATTTGGAAACGATCGAATTATCTGACGGTAGTTATCACACATGTGCTGATCTGAAACGCAGCATATCAAAGAGGTAGCCAGCATACCTACTGACATGCTTCGTCCTGCTGTGCAGGATGCAATCCTACGCTTTCAGACTTTGGACGCCTTATTGAGCCCCTTTCTGTAACAGTAATGGTATGATGTACCGTATCAGCACATTAAAAGTGTTTCAGTTAAACTGATTCTGCATTATTTCTCTTTCTCATGTCCTTGACGTTAGTGCTAGCAAGTTTGGTCCTCGTGCGGTACTTAGACTCTGTGTTATAACGTGTTAAGTGGGAAAGTTTAATTAAAACCACCCGGTACACTGCGGGAAAAAAATTACAACACCTTCAAGGACAAGGCCAGTTTATTGACAATTGAGCCGACAATAATACGTCATTATACGAGTAAATGGTAACAGGTTCAGGACAAATGAAACACGCATGTCACAGTAAAAAGAGCCCAAGCTGTCGCGTCAGTACACCGGTTACCACACTCTGGTGGCAACACAGCGTGTATTCTCGCATGAAAAACGATCACAAAGGCGACGAATGCCATACAGCGATAGCATGTTCCAAGCACTTTGGCCTTTTGTTATAATTCGGCAATTGTTTATGCAGGTACCGAAGAATGAGTAAGTTCCCACTTCTTCATGTACCATACGTATTCAGTTGGCGAGAGATCTGGTGATCTTACTGAGCAGGGCTGTTGCTGCAAACGACGAAAACCACATTGCGCCTCAGCAGCTGTATGTGGACGCGCATTATCCTGCTGGAAAACCACTTCACCTTTCTGTCGGAAACAAAAATGGTAGTAACATGGGGATAACAGTTTGTGGAATGTAGCAGGCACTGGCTACTTTACCCTGCAGAAACGCCAAATGTGATCGCAAATACTAACTGATGGTCTCATACACAATGAAGCCTGGGATGGAAGCTGTATGTCGTGGAAGAAAACACTGCGGAATACGCAGCTCATCAGGTCTACGCCATACACGTGTAAGTCCATCATTCCAATGCATCTACATCTACATCTACATCCATACTCCGCAAGCCACCTGGCGGTGTGTGGCGGAGGGTACCCTGAGTACCTCTATCGGTTCTCCCTTCTATTCCAGTCTCGTATTGTACGTGGAAAGAAGGATTGTCTGTGTGGGCTCTAATCTCTCTGATTTTATCCTCATGGTCTCTTCGCGAGATATACGTAGGAGGGAGCAATATACTGCTTGACTCTTCGGTGAAGGTATGTTCCCGAAACTTTAACAAAAGCCCGTACCGAGCTACTGAGCGTCTCTCCTGCAGAGTCTTCCACTAGAGTTTATCTATCATCTCCGTAACGCTTTCGCAATTACTTAATGATCCTGTAACGAAGCGCGCTGCTCTCCGTTGGATCTTCTCTATCTCTTCTATCAAACCTACCTGGTGCGGATCCCACACTGCTGAGCAGTATTCAAGCATTGGGCAAACAAGCGTACTGCAACCTATTTCCTTTGTTGTCGGATTGCGTTTCCTTAGGATTCTTCCAATGAATCTCAGTCTGGCATCTGCTTTACCGACGAACAAATTTATATGATCATTCCATTTTGAATTACTCCTAATGCGTACTCCGAGATAATTTATGGAATTAACTGCTTCCAGTTGCTGACCTGCTATTTTGTAGCTAAATGATAAGGGACCTATCTTTCTATGTATTCGCATTTTCTATGTATCACATTACACTTCTTTACATTGAGATTCAATTGCCATTCCGTGCACCATGCGTCAATTCGCTGCAGATCCTCCTGCATTTCAGTACAATTTTCCATTGCAAACGTCCATCACTCCTATACAGACAGAACCTACTCTTTTCACTGAAGACATCAGAGCGCCGTTGCACTCTACAGTCATCTGTTTCACGACACCATTTTAGCCATGCTTGGCAGTGTCTTGGTGTCAGTGGTAGCCTGGACAGAGGTGGAGTCTATGCAGGACACGGTGGCATATGTGCAGTGACCGTTTTCGTCCAAAGCGCTGGGCGAGTTCGTTCATTTGTTCAGGAGGAGTGGCCGAGTGTGTTTGCCACCTTCCGACAGGTCGGCGATCACAGACCGACGCACACGCCCTGCAGTCGTCAATTTTACGAAAACTATTCGGTAAAAAAATTTCATTTTTGCACTACTAAGACCTTTGTATGTCACGTTCGTGATGACGCGACCGTCATTTCGTTAATGTTCATAGTTATTGTGATATTTACATGTAAATGAGACACTGTGAGAAATTCTAAAAGGGTTGCAATGAAAAACAGGAGTCGCTATGATTTTTCTTTATACTGGAGTGGAGGTCTCAATCTGCCAACAACCTCAAGAAGACTGACCTGACATAGTACACTCATTTGCGATCGCGCCACGCCAGCTATAAAACAGAATGAAATATCCAAAACATTCCTCGTAATTCACATGCAATTTGAGATATCGCAAAGAGATTTTGGTAAATGATAGCACACAAAGAGGAGAGTATTTTGCCATAGTTTTATTATGCAAAACTTCATGATCTACCGTGTTGTTCCACAAATTACAGACTTTTTAATGATTATAAAGAATCCGCCTCGATTGCAAATAGAAACCGGCTGTTGACCTAGGTTTCGGCGCGGATAAGCACGCCTTCTTCGGAACACACTAAACTACAAACTGCCTTAAGTGGCATGGTCCAATCTTTAGGCAGTTTGTAGTTTAGTGTGTTACGAAGAAGGCGTGGCTATCTGCACCGAAACCTAGGTCAACAGTCGCTTTCTATTTGCCATCGGGGTGGATTCTTTGCAATCATTAAATTTTTCACAATTGCTGACGCACTGCAATGTTAAAAGTTCTTACAGACTTTTTAAATGAAAGAATTTAATTTTTAGGGACGTCGATAGATGATGAAAAGAGAAATGCTATGAATTTGGGAACAACATAATTGAAGACATTACACATTTATTTTGTACCTAGAATGTGCTTTTTCATAAACTACTGACCTTACTTTTTCTCATATCCTCACTTAATAAAATTAATAAACCACTGTTTCAGATTTCTCTCACAATAGTGTCTGCACAACATATTAGTGAGGTGACATTTTGTAAACTCCGCTGCGTTTTGTCAAAAGAAGCAAATTTTAATACGGCAACAAGAGAAATGTATAGATTTTGCTCAAAATTTGCCATTCATGAGCACTTCTCTGAAAATTACAAATGGTTAACGAGTCAAGCGAAAATAAATCGCTCCCTTTTCAGTGGAATTCTTTTCAGATACTAACCAAAGCAGAGGTGACAGATCTTTTTGAATGTTTACCATGCAATTGTGGGCGTGGGGGGACTCTACTTAATATTTGCAAAAAATGTGAGCTTCAGTTTTGAACAGTGCTTCCCCTCCAGCGCTCGGCCTTTCTCCTACAGCCCGTAACCGCCACTGCTACCGCTCTCCCCATGCGTGCTTCACCGACTAAGCACTTACTGGCTATGGTACCTATCGCGGTCTCTACTGTGATCTTAATCCTGCTGGAAGCAGACGGTTCCCCAATAGTCCTTGATGCTAGAGCAGGTGCAACACATGCCCGTATTTCGTTCCTGGATGATGTTCGGCTGACCACCTGTCCTCGCACAATGTTGACGTGCGTCTGTACTAAGCGTATGTACAGAACATGGTCTAAAGGCGTGGGAATGTTCCACAGAACACTGTTGGAAGCATTTACACGCCTTCGATATGTTGTGCTCAACAGATGCAGCAGTCCGTCGATATGTCCATCCAGCTATCTGCAAGTCCGTAGTGTGACCACATTCAAATGGCTGAAGCTGTTTAATAGAAGTGCTTACTCTGCGCTGGGACATGGGTGTATCCTAGAATGAATGTTGCAAACACTGTTCACCTCTAAACTAATCACAGTACTGCCTGAAGAGTCTAAAGACAAAGCACGAAGACAAGTCTCGTGAGCTCCGTCTGATCGCTGATCACTGTGAACAAATGAATCACTAACACTAAAACCCCAAATTTGTACATGTAACACCCTGGTGGCACTGAAAACAATGCTCGAGGGTGTTGCATTTTTTCCCAGCAGTATATTGTTTAGTTTTAACTTATAAATTATTGCATGTTATTACCTTCACATGAAATATAAACTAACTTTATGTAACAAAGGCGAGTACATGTTACTACGCCGCGCTACAGTCATGGACTTGCGGCTGGTGCCGGCGGAGGTTCGAGTCCTCCCTCGGGCATGGGTGTGTGTGTTTGTTCTTAGGATAATTTAGGTTAAGTAGTATGTAAGCTTAGGGACTGATGGCCTTAGCAGTTAAGTCCCATTAGATTTCACACACATTTGAACAAGTTTGGACCCATAAAGACCTTACCACAAATTTACAAATTTTCCATGTTACTACGTTTCATAATTCTACGTTGATACTATTTAATGGCTTATTAAATTTGTTTCCTACAGTAATGAAGCCGCTGTTTCAATGGACCGTCATATGACGGGCGCCGTATCGAGGTGCTTTATTAAAACTAGGTCCGCAGTACTATATACAATGTTGAAAGTAATTATTCATGCATACGCTGTAACTAACGGCATTTCATACGTGAGTTTTCGCTCTGTTTGCATTTATTTTACGATCAATCATGCTTCTCGATATTTTACTAATGCTTGAGACTCAAAAGCGTAACAACTATTCACAATATAAGTAAAATAAACGTTAAGCTTAAGGTGTACTTGATTTTATCAGATGGTCGGCTTTTTTCCTTGAAGTTTTTGATCACACTGAGCCACAATGTTTTGAAGGGGATCATAAAAGGGAACTGATTCCTCAACCTTATCTTTCTTCGATGCATAAGCTGTTATCAGAGTCAGAGTTTCTCTTCTGTTTTTATCGTTGTTGTTATAATTATTTCATTTATGTATTCATAATTTCTGGTTTATGAATGCTGCTACGTCTTTATTTGACCTTTGTTCTCTTCTGTTTTTATCGTTGTTGTTATAATTATTTCACTTATGTATTCATAATTTCTGGTTTATAAATGCTGCTACGTCTTTATTTGATCTTTCTTTCTGTTGTACCTCCGTACACCATTATATATCTTCCAACATATTTGATACCTTTCTGCTTCATCTCCATTTCTGAGACAGCAGCAATATCTGTCTGTTGTGAGAATATTTTAGCTATTTCTTCTTCTTCGCAATCAGTTCCTCTTGCTTTCCATATACCTAATCTTAAGTTTCCAAACAGACATTTTCTCTTGTCCTTTTCTCTAGTCTGAGTCATAATAGAAAATCCATTATGTTTTCTGAGACAAATTTGGGAACTGGGAGTATTTGGAATGCTCCTGAATGGGTTACCAACAAAGAATGGGTAAAACTGATGACGGGACTGCTATCTTCAAGCTTACCAGTCAAAGCTCTGTTTCATTAAATGAATATTGGTGCAGCATTTCTTTTGTGCCACGATCTTACAATTATCTCGCTGACAATCGGTCGTCTGAGTATCATTAGCTTGGCAGGGAACAAGACGGGCAGTTGACTTTGACATTAGACTGACAGGGGCTTTATATTCGCGTCATCACTCCATAAGATAAGTATGAAGATTAAACGTGAACTGTCTTAATTCGGATAATAGATCGTTAATTAGATCAAAGAAGAACCAGAGAGAGACTGGTATTGTAAGCAAATATAGTTGTAGAGACATAACGGAGGATGCATTGCAAGAGCTTAAAACGAAAAGTGGTGATAAGTATGATGAGTGAAGAGAGAAGGGAAGAATCAAGAATAAGGACAGAGACTGACATACCGATTTGCTCGTCCGTTTTGTAGACAATCGCACCGTGAGGCCACAGCAGTGCTGGGTCAGAGACGGCGTTCTTCACCTGAAACACAATACGGACAGATCTCGAAGGACGGTCAAAAATAGTTAGTATGACTACAGTCAAAACCACAAATTTTCACTGGCCTGTCCTTCTATGGCATTAACGACAGTTATTTAGGCTCGACTTTGGGCGGGGAGAATGAACTTTCCATTATCTCCGCTTATGGAATAGATAGCGTGAAAGGAATAGCACAAAGTGGGGTAGAAGTAGCATGATTATCATGGACAAAATCCTTATCGAGACAGATCTCGCACAGTTGAATTCACTATGCCTTCTTAACTCCGTTACATTTTTCAAACACACAAACGAATCATTTTTATTTGAATGGCGGAACAACATATCGAATTCTCTTCTTGCATTGTAAGTTTTTTCGCAGGATTGTGACACACTAACAAAACATAATGGACAAGTTGTCTGTAGGCCTAGTTCAATAGATCATGGGAAAACTGGTGAATATTTGTTGCCAAAAGCGGTCTGTTCTACCACAGAGCCACTGCGAATGATTATACTGTCCGAGAGATGCTGTCGACTGATGGAATCTTCTCTCTCTTTTCTGACTGTGATCATTATTGTCTCCAGAATCTTTCACGGTGGCATTCGTCAACAAAATCTCCTCCGTTAACAAACAGTATCTCTTCGAACAAACACTCGAGCTTTTGATATTGGTCTCCGCCATCGTCATCAGGAGTTAAAATCGATGACTGCTGGTGCTGACACGCTGTTCTCTCTTTCTGTCTTTGCGGCAATAGCACCATCTGGAATCATTCAGAGAGGGCCGAAGTGATGCATGCGTGGAAGGCAAGCTGAGCAGCTCATAGTAGTTCTGTCACGCTGTAGAATCGAGTGACCTCAGGTGACGCTAGGGGGTGGTGCCACGTTTGAATCTGCCGTTCTAGCCTCCCTACAAGCGTCAAACGTCCGTCTTTGCTTTCGCTGGATGTCCAACGAGCGACGACTAGCGAGACAGAAAGTGTGCTGAGAGCAGAGTTACGGCCCGCTGCCAAGACACGACATATGTCACACCCTGAGTTTTGGCGTGCATGGTGTCCCCTGTCAGTGTATGAAACGTCCCCTAGGATATATTATGTATAATATGGCTTAAACTGATACACAATATTTTTAGCGCAACGCAATCCGACTTTCAAAAATCTCTACAAAAGAATGGCCCTGACTAACATTAACCTATACGTTTCACAAATCACTTACCTCACAAAAATCTTCGTTACTCAAGATACTGAAATACTGCGAGCGCCACTACTGCAAGCTAAATAAAAGATTCGAACTACTGAAGGCACTAACTACCGATAGGCATAGTTAGCAAATGAAAGATTTTGATAGAGAACAAACAATGTATTTACCTTACTAGTGTTCAAAAGTCATAATGTATATAGCAGTTCATGACATCCTGTCCTACAAATTTCAAAACTCCGCCATCTCTCCCCCCACATCCAACACTGCTGGCGGCTCACCTCCAACTGCGCAACGGTACGCGCCGCTAACAGCCAACAGCCCAACACTACAATAGCGAATATTACAACAATGCCACCCAGCCACAGACTGCGCACAGCACAGCCAGTGATTTTCATACAGAGCGCTACGTGGCGTTACCAATATAAAAACCTAAACAGCCTACTTACAAGTGTTGTGGCATTTCCGTAGGACAAACTACTAGCACTATTGCTGAGAGCTGTGCAGAGTACCCACGACATGTTAAGCAAAGCGAACTTGAGAAGTCGGCCTTGGCTGAACAGTGACTAGGAAACGGACACAAAATACAATTGGAAAAGACGAGAGTTTTGGTTCAAACGTCGCCATGCAGAGACTCTGTTATTAAAAAAGCGGCCAAAATTAGAACAGACAGCAACAATTTTAACAGGACCAGAGGTAGACTCTGAGTGTGGCACAGGACTGCGCTTTGCATGCTGAGTGAAAGGAAGCTTTTAGGAAGGGGGCAGTGGCAGTTTCAAACGTGGTGCGGGCTCCTCGTGCCACCTGACGTCACTCGGTCCCGCGTCGGGCCCATGAGAAATACGGGCCCCGCAACGAACTAGTGACGTCACACTAATCGCCTTGTTCGCCGTACTTCGCTAACGTTGGCGCCGTGCAGAGCCCATGGGAAATCAATACGTCAATGGAAAGGTACCCACCAAAGATCTTAATTTTGTCTTGTGCTATCGAGAGCTTGCATGCATTTTAATGCTCAGTAAGGATTATTAAACTCGCGCGAAATAGTTACTCGCTTCTGGCCAAAGTCGACTGTTGCCACTCGTACGACCTGCGACTCACGTGCTGTGACGTAAGCGCCGCGGCTTGTCTCTCTCGTGGGCCTAGGTCCCACGATGGAAGAGGATTGCTATGAGTTCACGAGCTTGGCTTCCGCGAATGCTTCACTTTGTCCCTCTCTGGAAGGTTTCAGAGTCAACTATTACATTTATATAAACAGAACGCTATTCATATAGATGCAATAGACTCGGCAGTCAGTGACTTTAACTCCTGACGATGATGGCAGGGACGGCAGTCGAAAGCTTAAGCGTTTTATTTGATTTGAATACACACGTGGAACATAATAAAAAGGTATATTATAAACTCACAAGTTCCGTCACGAGGCCATGTAACTGGGGAAATTTAATTATACCAGACATGTCGTCATCCATAACAGCAATCAACTAACGACGATTAGTAAATTTCGTCAAAGGACCCAAACTAAAATCCAAAAAATTAACTTTGAAACCATTAAGAACTAGGAGAACTAACCACTTCAAAACCGAAATCAAATCACAGTCTTTAAAATAACTCGGCGACAAGGCAAAAACGACTTGAAAATAAATCTTTGACACGGCAACAAAAACAGACAACACCAAGTCCAATGTCGCACTAATATCATTTACAAACAGTTTAGAAACATGAACATCTCATAAAGTGCACCAACGCTTACTCCAAAAGCTCTCTGCAAACGCAATACATTTCAAACACGCCAAGCCTCAATGAAGTCACACGTCACAACACTTACTTCACGAATCAAAGTCGACGGATGGTTATCCAAGCTTTCTATTGACCCCTAAATTAAGAAGGAAAGCCATATGAAAATCAAGATGAAGAGAAAAGAAGAAACGAAAGAACTTTTCTATGTAGGGAGCCGTATTATCTGAGATGAAGAAGTCAAAAGTACGCGTCAAAAGTAGTAGACTGGTAATGAAGAGGATAACTTTCATCAGGACTGGAGTAAACTCAGACTTAGTACTAATGGCTGAGGTTGAAGGTTCTGAAATTGTACAATTTGTGTACGTCACGCTGTGGAAGTAACTCAGTGCAGTGCAAAACTTAAAGAAGAAAGAAGCAACGTTAGGCAATTTGGGGTCATAGCAGAACGGGCCATTAGTCATCGCGTTTAATCTAGAGGGAACAATTACTATCCTAACAGTTGAAATCATTTTTTTCCTTTGTATTTGGCCACGAATGGATGGAGAAGTAGTGTTGCTGGTATCCTTTCCATTCGCAAATAGGGCGAGGCAAAAACGACTGCCTGCATGCCCCGTATGAGCCCTAATTTCTCGGATCCTATCTTCGTGATCCTTCCGTGTGATGTATGTTCGCGGCAGTAGAATCGTGTGGCAGTCAGCTACAAATAGCTGTTTCCTAAATGTTCTCAATTGTGTTTCTCGAAAAAGAGCTTCGCCCTCCCTCCAGGAATTCCCATTTGATTTCCCGAAGCACCTCCGGAACACTTACGTGTTGTTCGAACCTAACGGTAACAGATCTAGTAGTCCGCCTCTGATTGCTTCAATGTCTTCCTTCAATCGGACCTGGTACGGATCCCAAACACTCGAGCAGTACTCAAGAATAGGTTGCACCAGCGTCCTAGACGTAGTCGCCTTTACAGGTGATCCACTCTTTCCTAAAATTTTCCCATTTAACCGAAGTCGATCATTCGCCTTCCCTGTCACTGTTCTCACATGCTCGTTCCATTTCGTATCGCTTTGCAACGTACGCCCAGATACACTCCTGGAAATTGAAATAAGAACACCGTGAATTCATTGTCCCAGGAAGGGGAAACTTTATTGACACATTCCTGGGGTCAGATACATCACATGACCACACTGACAGAACCACAGGCACATAGACACAGGCAACAGACCATGTACAATGTCGGCACTAGTACAGTGTATATCCACCTTTCGCAGCAATGCAGGCTGCTATTCTCCCATGGAGACGATCGTAGAGATGCTGGATGTAGTCCTGTGGAACGGCTTGCTATGCCATTTCCACCTGGCGCCTCAGTTGGACCAGCGTTCGAGCTGGACATGCAGACCGCATGAGACGACGCTTCATCCAGTCCCAAACATGCTCAATGGGGGACAGATCCGGAGATCTTGGTGGCCAGGGTAGTTGACTTACACCTTCTAGAGCACGTTGGGTGGCACGGGATACATGCGGACGTGCATTGTCCTGTTGGAACAGCAAGTTCCCTTGCCGGTCTAGGAATGGTAGAACGATGGGTTCGATGACGGTTTGGATGTACCGTGCACTATTCAGTGTCCCCTCGACGATCACCAGATGTGTACGGCCAGTGTAGGAGATCGCTACCCACACCATGAAGCCGGGTGTTGGCCCTGTGTGCCTCGGTCGTATGCAGTCCTGATTGTGGCTCTCACCTGCACGGCGCCAAACACGCATACGACCATCATTGGCACCAAGGCAGAAGCGACTCTCATCGCTGAAGACGACACGTCTCCATTCGTCCCTCCATTCACGCCTTTCGCGACACCACTGGAGGCGGGCTGCACGATGTTGGGGCGTGAGCGGAAGACGGCCTAACGGTGTGCGGGACCGTAGCCCAGCTTCATGGAGACGGTTGCGAATGGTCCTCGCCGATACCCCAGGAGCAACAGTGTCCCTAATTTGCTGGGAAGTGGCGGTGCGGTCCCCTATGGCACTGCGTAGGATCCTACGGTCTTGGCGTGCATCCGTGCGTCGCTGCGGTCCGGTCCCAGGTCGACGGGCACGTGCACCTTCCGCCGACCACTGGCGACAACATCGATGTACTGTGGAGACCTCACGCCCCACGTGTTGAGCAATTCGGCGGTACGTCCACCCGGCCTCCCGCATGCCCACTATACACCCTCGCTCAAAGTCCGTCAACTGCACATACGGTTCACGTCGACGCTGTCGCGGCATGCTACCAGTGTTAAAGACTGCGATGGATCTCCGTATGCCACGGCAAACTGGCTGACACTGACGGCGGCGGTGCACAAATGCTGCGCAGCTAGCGCCATTCGACGGCCAACACCGCGGTTCCTGGTGTGTCCGCTGTGCCGTGCGTGTGATCATAGCTTGTACAGCCCTCTCGCAGTGTCCGGAGCAAGTATGGCGGGTCTGACACACCGGTGTCAATGTGTTCTTTTTTCCATTTCCAGGAGTGTATTTAAACGACTTGACTGTGTCAATCAGGACACTAGTAATACTGTATCCGTAAATGATCTGAAGATGACTATAGTTGAAACGGGTAATGGTGCTTTCCGTGTGTAATTGCTTTATCGACTGAGCTATCCAAGCACGGCCCACGCTCACAGCTCTACATCCGTCAGTACTCCATCTTCTGTCTCATCTCCTACCTCATCTTCTAGGAAGTTCCGAATCAGCGTACACTCCTCTGCTTAGTGAATAATCATTCTGGTATTGAGAGGAGATGGGGAGAATTTAGTCTTGGAAAAACCATTCCCAAAAGGAGAAACAGTTTGGTAGCACATGTGCTGAGGTATCCTGTCTAACAATGGAGAAAGTAGTAAAGGAAAAATTGGAACAGGGAGGCGAAGTTTATGTTACTGAAAACAACAGTTGGAGCCTATATTTATCTACGGAGACTGCGTAAACGTAACGTGTGGTAGGATCATATACTGTTAGGATTTTTCATTGAGTTTTCAGTGAGCAGAAAGCTTTGATCGAGTTTCCCCACTCCATCAAACTGCTGGGGAGATACAGCGCGTGGCCCATTAATGACTACGACAACAGATCTCGCTTCTTTTCTCAGTGGGGGAATAGCATCACTCGGAAATGAAATAGTTCTTCAAGAAAGATCATTCATCCTACCGGGAAATGTGCGCAATTTAAAAAGTTCCTGAAAGACTTTTCGTGACACCTTTTCTTCCACGAGCAACCCATAGGAGAACTCTTGCAAAGTTTCTGGGTTGATGAGAAAGATACTATCAAAACTAAAACAAACGAAAACAAGATTGCGATTCCGAGTCCCGATACGGCACATAATTTTAGTCTGCCAAAGTGTTTCAAAATAACACACCACTGCAGAGTGAAAGATTACTTCTGGAAGTACCGTCTGGGTTATGGCTAAACCATTTCTTCGGAGCACGCTTGTCCAGTAATGTATGCAGGAGAGCTGGTGTGAAATTTGGAAAGTAGGAGGGAATTTCCAGAAGAATGTGAGGCTGTGAGATCGCATCATGAGCCGTTCTCGGATAACTCAGCAGCTAAAAGTATTTCCCGCGGAATTCAAGGCTCTAGTTTCTGAATTCCAGTCCGGCACACAGAGATTCTTGATGGTTGGCTGTTCACGTGTTGTTGAGCAATGAACTGGGGAGTAATCTGTCGATTGTTGACCTCCTAGCTACCAGTGGTGACCAGTGGCACAAGTTTTACACAAATCGATATGTTCACTTTAGACCCTGTACGGTGACCCTTGAAAAGCCTAGAAAACACATATCTTTTGAGTTGTAGTTTTCCCGGGCACAGTTCTCATTATCTGATTATAGTCAGACGCATAGGAAACTCGCGTTTCGCTAATCGTGTGTTACCCAGCCGACCTCTCACTAGGTCTTTTTCTTCTAACAGTTTCCACAGCAATTATCTTGATCTCGGTGTTACTCATTCAAATCCTTAATTTCAACTACTGTTTTCATCCTTCGCTGTTTCCTCTGTTATTGTATTAAATAATATAAAGTAATATATCATCAAGTCACTGTGTTGGTTGCCAAACTCACTTACGACTGTTTTTCAGCCACATGCTTGGTAAAGCCTCCTCTTGCATCGTCTGCTGGAATTTTTCTTTTTATAATTATGAGTGTAAACATTAAATGACTGTTGAGTGCGTGCTGTATATTGTTTTTCGATCCCACAAGAAATTATAAAGTTCAGTATGTCTTTCGCCACCGAATGGGCCACATCTTGTTGTTGGATGCTTTAATATTATGTTGTGCTCAACAGTTGTGATTGCAGTATGAAAGGTAATCGTGTGTTGTATCATGTATAACATGTAAGAGCTCTTTTTATTGTTCGTTAGTATCAATTTACTATTAGTTTACGACATACGTTTTTTGATTTTGTGCGTTTTAACTTTCTATTGTTTCTCTATTTGGCGCTGGTATAGTCCCTGGACGATGAGTTTAAGACTTGTCGGGAAAAATACGAAATTAAAAACAGTTCTTTGTCATGCATTTAGTACGATACATTTCTGCTGTTGACTGCAGACTTAAAAAATGTACTTGTTTTGATGTTGAGGGCGTAAGAAAAAGATGCAAAGTGGGATACGCTACTGGTTGATAGATATCTCTTTTCGAAGTCGTCAAGGTCTCCAGCCGATGGAAGGACTGCCATTTACAAGGTTTTATGTTGTCATTCCACACTGTGATCAGGTAGTGGAATTTAATTCAGAATGATCGCACGGAATTTGTTGACCAGAAAATGAACACCGTCACATCTAAAGAAAGACATCGTTCCACCAGTCAGTATATTAAGCTTGTATTTTGTTAAGCAGTACTAATGTCGAGTGCGGCTCATTGTTAAGTGCATAACAGACGTGGCAACATCACCATTGTCAAACAGAAACCGCATGCCATGAGTAGCTGTGTACGGCACGCTATTACTCTTTAACGAGTGTGAGTACCCACATCTGTTAAGCACTTAACAATGATCCGTGCTCGACAGTTGTTGTTGTTGTTGTCTTCAGTCCTGAGACTGGTTTGATGCAGCTCTCCATGCTACTCTATCCTGTGCAAGCTGCTTCATCTCCCAGTACCTACTGCAACCTACATCCTTCTGAATCTGCTTAGTGTACTCATCTCTCGGTCTCCCTCTACGATTTTTACCCTCCACGCTGCCCTCCAATGCTAAATTTGTGATCCCTTGATGCCTCAAAACATGTCCTACCAACCGATCCCTTCTTCTAGTCAAGTTGTGCCACAAACTTCTCTTCTCCCCAATCCTATTCAATACCTCCTCATTAGTTACGTGCTCTATCCACCTTATCTTCAGTATTCTTCTGTAGCACCACATTTCGAAAGCTTCTATTCTCTTCTTGTCCAAACTAGTTATCGTCCATGTTTCACTTCCATACATGGCTACACTCCAAACAAATACTTTCAGAAACGACTTCCTGATACATAAATCTATATTCGATGTTAACAAATTTCTCTTCTTCAGAAACGCTTTCCTTGCCATTGCCAGTCTACATTTTATATCCTCTCTACTTCGACCATCATCAGTTATTATGCTCCCCAAATAGCAAAACTCCTTTACTACTTTAAGTGACTCATTTCCTAATCTAATTCCCTCAGCATCACCCGATTTAATTTGACTACATTCCATTATCCTCGTTTTGCTTTTGTTAATGTTCATCTTATATCCTCCTTTCAAGACACTGTCCATTCCGTTCAACTGCACTTCCAAGTCCTTTGCCGTCTCTGACAGAATTACAATGTCATCGGCGAACCTCAAAGTTTTTACTTCGTCTCCATGAATTTTAATACCTACTCCAAATTTTTCTTTTGTTCCCTTCACTGCTAACTCAATATACAGATTGAATAACATCGGGGAGAGGCTACAACCCTGTCTCACTCCTTTCCCAACCACTGCTTCCCTTTCATGCCCCTCGACTCTTATGACTGCCATCTGGTTTCTGTACAAATTATAAATAGCCTTTCGCTCCCTGTACCTTACCCCTGCCACCTTTAGAATTTGAAAAAGAGTATTCCAGTCAACATTGTCAAAAGCTTTCTCTAAGTCTACAAATGCTAGAAACGTAGGTTTGCCTTTTCTTAATCTTTCTTCTAAGATAAGTCGTAAGGTCAGTATTGCCTCCCGTGTTCCAACATTTCGACGGAATCCAAACTGATCCTCCCCGAGGTCTGCATCTATCAGTTTTTCCATTCGTCTGTAAAGAATTCGCGTTAGTATTTTGCAGCCGTGGCTTATTAAACTGATAGTTCGGTAATTTTCACATCTGTCAGCACCTGCTTTCTTTGGGATTGGAATTATTATATTCTTCTTGAAGTCTGAGGGTATTTCGCCTGTTTCATACATCTTGCTCACCAGCTGGTACAGTTTTGTCAGGACTGGTTGTCCCAAGGCTGTCAGTAGTTCTAGTGGAATGTTGTCTACTCCGGGGGCCTTGTTTCGACTCAGGTCTTTCAGTGCTCTGTCAAACTCTTCACGCAGTATCGTATCTCCCATTTCGTCTTCATCTACATCCTCTTCCATTTCCATAATATTGTCCTCAAGTACATCGCCCTTGTATAAACCTTCTATATACTCCTTCCACCTTTCTGCCTTCCCTTCTTTGCTTAGAACTGGGCTGCCATCTGAGCTCTTGATATTCATACACGTGGTTCTCTTCTCTCCAAAGGTCTCTTTAATTTTCCTGTAGGCAGTATCTATCTTACCCCTAGTGAGATAAGCTTCTACATCCTTACATTTGTCCTCTAGCCATCCCTGTTTAGCCATTTTGCACTTCCTGTCGATCTCATTTTTGAGACGTTTGTATTCCTTTTTGCCTGCTTCATTTACTGCATTTTTATATTTTCTCCTTTCATCAATTAAATTCAATATTTCTTCTGTTACCCAAGGATTTCTAGCAGCCCTCGTCTTTGTACCTACTTTATCCTCTGCTGCCTTCACTACTACATCCCTCAGAGCTACCCATTCTTCTTCTACTGTATTTCTTTCCCCTATTCCTGTCAATTGTTCCCTTATGCTCTCCCTGAAACTCTGTACAACCTCTGGTTCTTTCAGTTTATCCAGGTCCCATCTCCTTAATTTCCCACATTTTTGCAGTTTCTTCAGTTTTAATCTACAGGTCATAACCAATAGATTGTGGTCGGAGTCCACATCTGCCCCTGGAAATGTCTTACAACTTAAAACCTGGTTCCTAAATCTCTGTCTTACCATTATATAATCTATCTGATACCTTTTGGTATCTCCAGGGTTCTTCCACGTATACAACCTTCTTTCATGATTCTTAAACCAAGTGTTAGCTATGATTAAGTTGTGCTCTGTGCAAAATTCTACTAGGCGGCTTCCTCTTTCATTTCTTAGCCCCAATCCATATTCACCTACTATGTTTCCTTCTCTCCCTTTTCCTACACTCGAATTCCAGTCACCCATTACTATTAAATTTTCGTCTCCATTCACTATCTGAATAATTTCTTTTATTTCATCGTACATTTCTTCAATTTCTTCATCATCTGCAGAGCTAGTTGGCATATAAACTTGCACTACTGTAGTAGGTGTGGGCTTCGTATCTATCTTGGCCACAATAATGCGTTCACTATGCTGTTTGTAGTAGCTTACCCGCATTCCTATTTACAGTAGAACTGCTTAAAAAATAGTTTTAAAATACAGCATGGTGGAACGATGTCTTTCTTCAGATTTATCGAGATCGCGGCGCCCATGCGGAAGAAGTTGACTCTCAGTTCACCTCTCATTAGTGACCACGAAAATTTCTTTGTCAGAAATCAAACCATTAACATCCAATCCAGATGCTGTGATTCCAGAGACCTCAGTTATGGGGCAGGGCATTTATTCGTTATTTTACCAGCTTAGTCTCCTTACAGAGGTTATGCACAGAACTTTCTCTTGCCTTCTCTACTTTGCAATAAGTTCCTTTCGCACTGTATCGGACCATTTCCAAAAAACTTTCCAATCTCCTTATTTGGAGCTCTTGTAGTGTACTTCTCTTACTTCAAAACTTAAATTTTTTTAACTTTTTCTCGAGTCAATGTTCGAAGCAAACATATTTTATTTTTACTGAAAAAAACCTTTTTCATCTGAGCTATCCTTTTCATTTACGGCGTTCTTGTGCGATTTTGCATTGTAAACGTAGGCAGCTCTTCTACTATGCCCTTTTTATGGTTTTCATGTTCAGTATCTCGTTATTCGCATTTCATTATTTCATTTTGTGCCGTACGTAACGTTTCGTTATTTTCAGCCATGATAATGTTATCTGCGGATCTCATGACAGACGTAATTCTACTCGTAATTTTACCCAAGTTTTGATTTTTTTTCTTGTGTAGCAGATGGATAGTTATTATAGAAAATTATTACAGACCCGTGATGTTTGTATTCTGCCTTCAGCAACGCAACAAGGAAATGTCGAGGATCTTTACATGCGTCGACACAGATTTAGTGAGACGCCATTGCCACCGCCTACGCCAATCTCGTCTGCCTTTCGGAAGGCGACTCGTCCGCGGAAGAACACCAGTCGCGCGCCGGACTACGTCGTTTCGCGGCAGCTTCCTCTACGGACCGACGGTCACATGAAGAGTGGACTCTTTAGGGCCCGTTAATTGCATGTTTATTTACCTGGCCGCCGGGGCCGGCGACCGAGCTTTTGCCTCGCACAGAGTTTTCGGGTCAGTGACAGACCGCCGCGTATGTGTTTGTCTCTGCTCCCGGCCCCAGGAAAAATCCCTACAAACAGCGGCAAATGATTATGCATCGCACGTAGTCCACTGTCCATACTGACTTCCATTGAGTGCGCACCTTGGAAATCCGTTATGTGCTTGTATGTTGACACCTTAGACTGACGGAAGAAAACACTGTCTTTTAGTCTGTGAATAACGTTGCCGACCAGTGCATTACACGTCAGTGTTATTTATTAAGACTTCGTACCTTGAGAATTGCAACGAATGTTCTACCTGTGAGTACAATTAAGCCTAGATGGAAAAGAACCGAAGTGGCAATTATTTTATGTTTCATCGACTGTTTATTTACGAGGGCTTTTCGGAAAGTAAGGAATGATAGGTCGTGACATGCAAAACACAGTGAAAATCAAAACAGTTTTATTTGCAACAGTTAGCTGCAACTTCCAGCTCCACAGCCCCGATCCGACTTAGACGTTTATTGTAGCGTTGTACGAACTTTCCAATACCGTCGTTATAGAAGGCAGCCGCCAGTGCTCTACGCTGGCCTACAGCTCGTCGTCTGTGCCAAAATGCCTCTTCATAGCCAACGATTCATGTGAGCAGAGGTGAAACTCAGAGGGAGACAATTCCGGGCTTCATTGTGGGTAATCAAACATTTATAATTGAAAACGATGCAGGAGCGTCTTCATTGCCCCTGCAGAATGCGGCTGAGGATTGGCTTGAAGAAGAAGACGCACGACAGTTGTGTAATGTTGGCTACATAGCTTCAGGCGAAATTTCCCACCAGGCCCTCGTTCTTGGCGGGAGACACTATTGTTCTACGTATCTTTACGTGCTCCCTGTGTGCTCAGAACTAAGAGGAACGACGTAACGCGATCGACGGGCGTACTAGAGACACTGCCCAGCAGACCTGTGCAAAACTTCATCGTATTTTTACTGCGGTTTCCATTTCGCGACCGATCGTTCCTTACTTTCCGAATAACCCTCGTACATGCCACACTGAAGAGCTAAAGTTACTGGTACACCTGCCTGATATCGTGTAGGGACTCCGTGAGCAATCAGGAGTGACGCAACATGACGTGGAATGGACTCGACACTATGGTTTCTATAGGGCTGTCCACAAATCCGTAAGAGTTCGAGGAGGTGAAGATCTTTTCTGAACAGCACGTTGCAAAGCATCCCAGATATGCTCAATAATGTTCATGTCTGGGGAGCGCTGGGGCCAGCGGAAGTGTTTAAACCCAGAAGAGTGTTCCTGGAGCCAGTCTGTAGCAATTCTGGACGTCTAGGGTGTTACATTGTCCTGCCGGAATTGCCCAAGTCCGTCAGAATGCACAATGGGCATGAATCGATGCAGCTGATCAGACAGGGTGCTTACGTACGTGTCACCTGTCAGAGTCATATCTAGAAGTGTCAGGGGCCCCAGATCACTCCAATCACACACGCCTTACACAATTAAAGAGCCTCCACCAGCTTGAACAGTCCCCTGCTGACGTGCATGACATTCCGCTCGATACGATTTGAAACGAGATTCGTCCGACCAGACAACATGTTTCCAGTCATCAACAGTCCAATGTCAGTGTTGACGCTCCCAGCTTTGTGTCGTGCAGTCATAGTGGGCCTTCGGCCCCGAAAGCCTATATCGATGATGTTTCTCGGTAATGTCGAATCATATTGAAGCTGTATCTCGATTTTAAGAAAAGGAGTTTTTTTTGATATGTCAAACTGTAGGTTCCTATATAGCTGGGTGACTCTGTCTAAACTGAGCGAGTTAGCGCAGCGGTTAGCACACTGGACGCGCATTCGGGAGGACGACGGTTAAAGTTCTCGATCGGCTATCCAGATTTGGGTTTTCAAATATGTTTCTAAATCGCTCCAGATAAATACTGGGATAGTTTCTTTGGAAAGGGTCCACTCGATTTCCATCCCATTCCTCTTGTAATCGCAGGTTGAGCTCCATCTCTAATACCCGCGCCGTCGACGGGACGCTAACCTCTATCTTCCTTTCTTCTTTCCTTCCTTCAGCTCTAAGGTCGGAGGAAGGCAATGACGTACCACCTCCAACAGACTATGTCTGGTAAAGCGCTGTGATGTTGAAATAACCCTCGGGTCACTAATAACTTTACGATAAATAGTAACAAATATTTCAGCTTCAGTTCACGAGATGAAAGGTTTTGCGGAGAGAGAGAGAGAGAGAGAGAGAGAGAGGGTGTGCTCGTGTGCATGCGTGTGTGTGTGTATGTGTGTGTGTGTGTGTGTGTGTGTGTGTGTGTGTGTGTGTGTGTGTGTGTGTGTGTGTGTGGAAGTATCACACTATTAACGCAAAGATTCGGGGTTCAATACCCAACCAGACCAATGATTTTCTATGTAGCTCATAGCTTCTTTCACTGTATGCAGCAATCTACAGAGTGAAAATTGCCACATTACACTGACATCCGTCCTCCCCCCTCCAGAATACAAAAAGATCGTTGGAAGCTTATTTAAACCACAGCTGTTACTTCGTTATTCTGTAGAGCAGCCATAGGCAACGGTGATGGGCGGGCATAGTTCACATACTTATTTATCCTCGCGGTCCACCCTGTCACGTGACACGACAGCACCTGTGTTACAGACACACAATGGTTTTCAGAACGCTGGACTCTTTTAGTGATCAGAATGTTTCTCTTTAATTGTCCCACTACAGTCTTCCAGTCAGCTGCGAGCAAGGGACTATTGCGATGTACCCGACTCCAGATGTCCATTACATGCAGTTCCCTTCACAATGTTCCCTCGGAAACTGGTTAAGATAGACGTGCATTACATTAACCTGTACCAGCAAAATTCCTGCTGGGTTTGAAACAGACACAACTCTCGAGTTCTTCGTAAGTTGGCGGATTGCAAGATCTACGTAGTAACCTTTTCGGCTATATTTTCTTCTTCTTTAGCGTTGTTTCATCCCCCTCGCTTCATATGGGCGAGGGCCAGGCTGTCAGCGATACAAATATCTCGTCTCGTCTATAGTTAAAAATGTGATGCACCCACATTTGTTTTTAAAATTATTAAAAATGTAATTGTCATTAATGCTATTAAAGAAAAAATTGTTGACTATTTCTGTTTTCAGTGAAAAAATGGAAGATAAAATATGAAAGAAGAAGATAGCGCAGGAAAGTGAGGATCTTAAAATAAAGCACTGCACGTTCTTTTAAGTTGAAGGACCTGCACTAAGAAAGAATGGAAGACAGAAGGTTAGGCATTCCATAGGCTTGTAGGTTGTGGGTATAAAAATGAGGTCCAGTGCGCTGTGGTAGGTGGTGGTAAATTCCTATGGGACCAAACTGCAGAGGTCATCAGTCCCTACGCTTACGCGCAACTTAATCTAACTTAAACTAACTTACGCCTAAGGACAGCACACACCCATGCCCGAGGGAGGACTCGAACCTCAGACGGGGAGAGCCACGCAATGCGTACTAACAGTGGAGATAAGGGCAGATGGGATGGATGTTAGGCAACGGAAAAGAAGTAGGAGATTGTGGCATAGAGCATGGCATTAAGAGGAAAGGATTAGGAAAAGATAGAAAGGAGAAAGGAGCTGACATAGAGTGGAGAAGGGAGGCAACAATTACAATTAATAGAACAGCTAAATATAAAGGCGGATTTCACTGAGGGAGTCTACTGATATTTGGGAGAGGCTATAGAGTGTGCGTAAATATGATGGATGGTTGCACATGTTGGTAAAGGCGCGGCAGCGTGTTAGGATTAGAAATTAGAAGGGAAACAATGTATTTGTTGGAGTCGAGTTTGCGGATGTAGTAGACTACACGAAGGTGTTCATAGTGAATGCGGAGGGGCGAGAATTTGATGAGGTGGTAACGGATCCGTGTGGGGGGAAAGTAAACGGATGCAGAAGGAAGGGCGAAGTGCATCGCATCCAACGATTCGGAAGGAATGATTCTATGGGCTCCTGTAGTTTCAAGTTGTAAACGGCTCAAAGGCCGTTTCGGTAAACAGAGCAGGTTCGTTGCATTTTTAAATCGACAATGCGAAGACAGTGCAGCAGGCTTCCAGCACATGGCGCGGGACAGTGCATGAGCTGTTTTAGTGTCTGCAACTAGCTGCCCAAATGATATGTTTTAAATGTTTCTTTTTGTGTTGCTTCTAATAGAAATTACTGCCAATCGATATTTTGTCTAAAACTTTCGTAACAAGGAAGAGAGGGAGTCCGTGTCTTTGTCTGGTTATCGTAGCATGTAGATGGACGTAAGTTCAAAGCAGATCAGCTATCATCAATGTCATGAAAAAAGTATTCGAGAGAGCTGCCTTATCCGCTGACATATGGAATCAATATGTTGTTACTATGATTGCACGCAAAACATTTCATATTATAAACAAAAATAAAGGTAAACTCTTTCATTCTTTGTTCTCATTTTAGTCACAGAGTGACCTTGTCTGATGTTACTAATGTATGGAAATGTAATAAGTTCTAGTATCCAAGCCAGAAATTCAGAAAGAGTTTGCAGCGAATAATAATTAGTCCAAATCCACCTAAAAGACATTAGGAAAGATGGTAATCAAAAATTATACCAGTTCATATTCATCATAACGAAGACTAAAAGTTGTAAGGATACTGGTGACTGTGCAAGATCCTAGAGTACTAATTATTGACTAATTACAAATGTTGTATTTTTGTACTAGTATTTTTGTTTTCTGCTTTTGTTTCATGCAAGCAGAGAAATGAGGAAGCGAAAAGGAAACCAGTTTTCAATGGGAACGGTAAGCAAGAGGAGTTATAAAAATCACGAGCTTCTAAGTGTGGCCCAGAAATGACTTCCCTCACTGGATACGAATAAAAGAGCTATCTTCTTTCCTTTCAGTACGTTGGTTTCTACACGGAGTTGATTATGTTCAGTAATTATTTCGAAATTGATACACCTGCAGTAGCTAGCCAGATTTTCAGGTGAAATATTTACTAGTATCAAATCCTAGCAGAACCTTCATAAAAAGAAATTTTGAAATACATTTGGGCAGTTGGAAGGCAGACACTAACTACTTTATGAATGTGCAGGCCAGAGAAAGTCATTTTTAACCACGCCAAAAAATTGTATTCGCTAGTAGTAACGAAATAATTTAATAATTTTGACTGGATCTGTTTCAACTTTTTGAATACATTTACTGCTTTATTTACATTGACAGCGCAAAGAAATGAATGAGAATGGTACTGAAGTAGGGATTCATACTGACAGTGGTAAATAAGGAACCATAAAGTAAATTTTTAATGACAAAGTCTTCCTGATGATATAGTATGGGATTTGCAGTACATTAAGCTAAAATACAGAAATAGCAATTGTTGAGAGCTAACTTTAACTATTCTCATGTAACCTGTTACTTTACCACTTTTGATGTTGCGGTCATGTTACACTCTCCCTCAAACACCTATAAATGTTTTCCTTTCTGAGTGCGTTTCAACACTCAGTAATTTCTTATCGACGAATCTCATTCATATGCAGTGATTCAGAGCGATGATCAATGCGAATGTCACAAGAGGTTTTTATATTGGTGATGTAGTGATACTTCAGGGAATACTCAACAAAGTTTCCAGTTTTCCACCATTAGCTCCTGCGTTCATTCGTTTGTAGTGCTGATTTGCGGTTCATAGCTCTCAATTTTCTGATTTCTGTTCATCTTTTGCTTTGAAAGTCATTAGCAACTGTCAAATCTATAGTAAAATGGCGTTTGTTATAAAGTCCGTCTGACCCTTTGGTTTCGTTAGTGGCTGACATTATCAAGAATCAGTAATTTGCTGTTTCTGGTATCGAACTGTTCAACAATCAAAGTCATCTGCTAATGAAAGCTTGCTTCACATGTCACATTTTTCAACAGAGGTAAACAGTATAACAATTCATCTGCGTTTTATTTCCAACAGAGGATTTCTCTGAGGCAACGGATTTCTCTGAGGCAGTGAACCTCTTCGGCGTAATACAAGTTGCAAGCGATCTATGTATTAGCAAATCGAAAAGGGTTGCAGTACACCTCCGCCATTAAAAATAAATTTTCTCACGACATCTAGAATTGGAGTTCTAGCTGTTGAAACGACAGAGCAATATCTTAATCGAGCTTTTCTTGAAAGCTCTTGTTGTTTTACGTTATTTACAGAAATGTTAGCAATTCGTTATCGGTTACGTTGCAGTGTTCCACGCAACGTGTAGAGATCTCAACCAAAAGATTCTTCTGCTCAAAAAGAATTCAAACTCTCATTGAAAATGTTTCTTTCATCGGAATATGTAAGTTTTTCTCTTAACAGTTGTCGTTTCGTTTTCAGTTTTTGGGGACAGTCTAATTTGAGCTGGACAAACTTTTTCCCACACTTTAAAAACTCAATTTCTTTTCAACCTCACATAAATTTCACACATGGTCAGTTATTCATTGCAGATGACATAGAGGCTTGTGAGTAATCTCTTGATAAACGAGCTTCATTTTCCCAGATCCTGCGAAGGAACCGAAGCCTAACAACGACTAAAGCTACGTCAACACCCCTCGCTTTTCCCACGAATTATGCTCCCACGTACTTGTGTGCACCTACATGAGTAATCATAAACTGTTGCAGTTCTGTCATTAATGAAGTGGCAAAGTTTACATATCTCTTGATTCAGAAAGTAATATCCGCTTATTGCGCAGATTTGGCTAGACATTTTTCCTTATTATTTTTATAGCTATTGTTGTTGTTGTTGTGGTCTTCAGTCCAGAGACTGGTTTGATGCAGCTCTCCATGCTACTCTATCCTGTGCAAGCTTCTTCATCTCCCAGTACCTATTGCAACTTACATCCTTCTGAATCTGCTTAGTGTATTCATCTCTTGGTCTCCCTCTACGATATTTACCCTCCATGCTCCCCTCCAGTACTAAATTGGTGATCCCTTGATGCCTCAGAACATGTCCTACCAACCGATCCCTTCTTCTGGTCAAGTTGTGCCATAAACTTCTCTTCTCCCCAATTCTATTCAATACCTGCTCATTAGTTATGTGATCTACCCATCTAATCTTTAGCATTCTTCTGTAGCATCACATTTCGAAAGCTTCTATTCTCTTCTTGTCCAAACTATTTATCGTCCATGTTTCACTTCCTTACATGGCTACACTCCATACAAATACTTTCAGAAACGACTTCCTGACCCTTAAATCTATACTCGATGTTAACAAACTTCTCTTCTTCAGCAACGCTTTTCTTGCCATTGCCAGTCTACATTTTATATCCTCTCTACTTCGACCATCATCAGTTATTATGCTCCCCAAATAGCAAAACTCCTTTACTACTTTAAGTGACTCATTTCCTAATCTAATTCCCTCAGCATCACCCAACTTAATTCGACTACATTCCATTATCCTCGTTTTGCTTTTGTTGATGTTCATCTTATATCCTCGTTTCAAGACTCTGTCCATTCCATTCAACTGCTCTTCGAAGTCCTCTGCTGTCTCTGACAGAATTACAATGTCATCGGCGAACCTCAAAGTTTTTATTTCTTCTCCACGGATTTTAATACCTACTACGAATTATTCTTTTGTTTCCTTTACTGCTTGCTCAATATACAGATTGAATAACATCATAGCACAGATAAACGCATCAGTTCTATAAACTGGTTAACAAGAAGAGACGTCATCTGGTGAAGGAGGTACAACAATCTATATTGTTTCTTAAATATAATAATAAAATTTTAATTTTCTAATTACCCGTTTCGGTCATTAAAAAGCATCTTAATATCTACGAAAATGCACAGAACATTGCCCTTCAGTTAATGTGAACTTACCAATCTTAAAAAAACATACATTACTTAAAAGGTATTAAAGCATAAAGTATCAATATCCTTGCACAATGTTGGCCACAAAACTATCGTTACTAAATTTAACTTAGATATGCGGGAATATGTGGAAAACTGCGTTTAAGTTAATATGTTTTACAGTCTATGGAATATACATTATTTAAAAAGCATTAAAACCTAAAAACAGTAAGAAATGTACCATGCTTATTGAAGAATCGGTAGCTGAGTACATTGCTGGCTATAACACCATCGTTACGAGGTGTAACTCAGATCTAAAGAAATGAACGGATAATTCCGTTTCAGTTAATGTGTAAACCCAGCCGTCTTTAAAAATATACGAATACGTTATTTGTAAAAGTATAAATACATAATTAGTAAGCAAACGTACCAGATTTACTATGGAAGCTAAGTATGAGGGTTGACGGTATTATCGTTGCTAAGCGTAACACGTCAGTAGTGAAAAGTTGGTCAGAGCATGGTTGTTAAGGTTTAAAACCAATTAGAAGACTAACCTCTGTTTGTCCACGTCCAGTGCGCCCTGATTCGTTAGTAAGTGTAGTACATTTTTAACTATTTGTATGTTTTAGATTGTTAAGTGTTCGCATCAACTGAAAGACAGTTTTCAGTATTTTTTACATAGATCTATGCTACAATTAGTAACGATGGTGTTGTGGCCCACACCGGACAAAGACACTGATTCTTTAGTAAGCATGGTACGCTTTTTACCATTTGTATGGTTTAATAATTTTTAAATAGAGGTTGTTAAATTCACATGAACTACAAAGAAATTTTTATGTTTGTTTTGATATGAAGATGGTTGTTAATCAGCAGATCCCTGTAATTAGTGAATTGTAATTTTATTTTTATTTTAACCAATACTATTAGAAATTTTTGACAAATTGGTTAATGCTGGTAGTTAATTTGGAGTTAAACATGTGTGCGTGTGTATTTTGTACACACTATAATCAGAATGTTTTGGTTTATGTTGCCAATTCCTTGATTGTACAAGATATATACTTTGCAGATATACAGCAATTTGATTTCTATGGAATGTGCGAAATGATGAAGCCACCGGAATAAATTAACATCATCAAATACTGCTGTTTGGATTTAATGTCAAACTAAAGAGATTAAAACCCTGTGACTAAATGTGATTGAAACCAGAAACCTTGCTTTTCACGAATAGTGCGTGGAAGTTAGGTACTGGCGTGAAGCTGTGAAGGAAAGTCGTGGGTTCTGCTTGGATAACTCAGTCAGTAAAAACATTGCCTAAGAAAGGAAAGGTTCCGGATTCGAGTTCCAGCCTGGCACACTGTATTAATCTGACGGTAAGTTTCAAAATTGCGCACACTCGGCAGCAGAGTGAAAGGTTCATTCTGCAAAGAGACCCTTGACTGTGCCTTAACCATTTCTTAGGAGTATAGTTTCTTTCAGGAGAGCTGGTCTCACTGGGTATACAGGAGGTCTTCTGTGAAGTTTTGAAGGTAGGAGACGGGTGCTGGCGAAAGTATGGCTGTGATGTCTAGTCGGGAGACGTGCATTGTCCGGCAATGGAAGTTCCCAGGTTCGAGTCTCAACCCGACACATACTTTCAATCTGCCAAAACAGTGCGCACTCCCTATCCTTTGGCTTACCTCTGGTTTCAGGAGGACGTCTCCCTCGTAGAACCCCTCGTTATAGAGTCCGGCGTCAGTTCCGTTGGATGGAGGGCTGTACTGCTCCTCGGCGTCGTCTTCCTCTGGAAACGGCTCCGGAGCCACCAGTTTGTCGTGCACTATTGTCCAGTGGCTTCCGCCATCGCCGCTCTCCAATCCCCTGGCGAGGTCCCCATCAAGCTCCGCCTCTTCCGCCCGGAGTGCGCCGTCTGTGACGTCACCGTGCCACCTGCTGGACCTGAGAAGGGGTCCTGGAGCGGCGTCTCGCAGTTGCAGCAGCAGCAGCAGCAGTAGCGGCGGAAGCAGTCTGCTGGCAGGTGCCTCCATGGTGGTAGGACTCGGACAAGTGCGCAGCCGGTGACGCTGTCCGGCGCTCTTATACGTCTACATGTGGGCCACCGGCGCCTCTTGCGCAAACCTCGGCCGGCCACCACTCATTTGTGAATCGGGTGAAGTGGCGGCGTTCCGAAGCGCCGCTAGCGGCGACTGCGGGGATCCTCCGAGACACTTTGTCCTCGGGTGCTTGCAACGAGATTGGCAATCGGACGGGACTTGTCGGAAGAGTTGGCGCGGTCGCAGAGTTTCCAATTGGGGATCTGGTTTCAAAAATCGAGGAGTACAAAACATGCCTAAATGACTATCTGTAAGAGGCGATTAACATCACCAGCGTGGCTGCCTACGGAGTGCGACGTCTGAACCTGGCGTACTTGACGTAACTGAAAAGTTTCCGGCTGGGTGGCACAGGAAGAGAGCGTAAGTGACTGAGAAAGGATCGAAATCGTTTATTATTAATGGGGGGGGGGGGGGCTATTGGTTGGCCATTGCAAGTACCTTCGGTATGTGGAGATTAATTTGCACGTAAAATGACGAGATTTTTATGCCGGCCGGTGTGGTCGTGCGGTTCTAGGGGCTTCAGTCTGGAGCCACGTGACCGCTACGGTCGCAGGTTCGAATCCTGCCTCGGGCATGGATGCGTGTGATGTCCTTAGGTTAGTTAGGTTTAAGTAGTTCTAAGTTCTAGGGGACTTATGACCTCAGCAGTTGAGTCCCATAGTGCTCAGAGCCATTTGAACCATTTTATTAAGATATGTGAATCTGAGATTGTAAGTTGTATATTAAGACAAAATACGAGAGGTAGTCATAAAGTTTTAGCTACCAAGTCGAAAAAAATTAAATTTACATAATTAATTTTTTGTTTGTTTGCGATTGGATTTCAACGTGTACGAGGATTTTAGACATGTAAGTATATAAAAAAATAATACTTTTTTTTGAGGTGATCTTGTGTTCATCAGGTCTCTTTCATCCTACTGTCGATCAGATCGGAAGACGAATTAGAAATTCGGAACTTGTACTGTCTGAAGCAGCCGGCCGGAGCGGCCGAACGGTTCTAGGCACTACAATCTGGAGCCGCGCTACCGCTGCGGTCGCAAGTTCGAATCCTGCCTCGGGCATGGATGTGTGCGATCTCCTTAGGTTAATTCGGTTTAAGTAGTTCTAAGTCTAGGGGACTGATGACCTCAGATGTTAATTCCCGTAGCGCTCAGAGCCATTTGAACTATTTGTCTGAAGCAAATGAATTTTCTTGTGAAGACTGCTAAATAAATCATACAGACATCAAACAGTAGAGCTTGAGAAGCGTGAAGATGGAAACGTCCGATAAATTTTCTTTTCTCACATTAAGCTGTTCAGTTTAGTTTTTTGCATATTCTATAGATCACGCCAGTAGGTTGATAAATTTTCTCTTTTAAAACATTCTAGGATGTTTACATTACGGTATATTTTCTGTTCTTTAAAAAATCGCATTCTGCAACAATTATACATCTAATTTGATACCATACTTACTATTTATTCATAAATTCGTCAATGGTGTAGGAGATGTAAAACAAAGATCCTTTTAATTTTTTAAGATATTTGCCGTCAGCAAACCCTTTTCATTCACAAGGCTGCTTGCCAAATATTTTAATGGCTACATACTTTGCTCCTTTTTGTGCAGGACTAAGAATAGGAGTGATCCCAGAACTGTAGCCCGTGGAACACTACTAGTAATGCGCGGTGATAGGTCAATGAGCTGTTTAATATGCCCCTTTATTTGCTATCACTTAAATGTGAAGAGAACTACTTGCTCATTGTACGTCAAAAACAATAAACTTTAATAAGTTTCTCCGAAACAGTGTTGTGATTTGTATCAATGATTTTTGATAGAGATGCTTTAATCAGGAGTAGACAAGTTTACAGGATACACGAGACATGACATGTACACAGTAACAACGTATTTAAAACAGTAAACCTAAGAGCTCTCACGCTCTCTCCTTTTCTTGCGCGCGCGAGCGCGCGCGCGCGCGCACATACACACACACACACACACACACACACACACACACACACACACAGACATACTCATACATACAGAGCAAACGTAGTGGGTAAATATCTTTGGACAATATATACGAAAGCTAGCTTGCTTCGATAAATACAATAAAAATGTTGCTCTGCACATAAAATATGAAAAGGCAGTTACTAACAAATAAAAAAAATATAAGGTTTATTGGAAACAGCAGCAAGTCAAGGCCGCAACAATGAGCCTGCTTTTCGGCGTTTCCCACCAACAAAGCCAAATTATTTTATTTACCGAGTAACAGCCACACTGAAATTGTTAGTCGTGTTACAGAAATGCAATGAGACTGATTTCTCTTAAGTCGATTCTTTGAAGGTTGTTAAACTCGTGAATCCCTGCATCTGTACCAGTGAACTTGGATTAGTATGAGATAATGCTTGTGACTCGTGATATTACAGGCACTATTTGAGTGGTTCAGACCACGTGTGAACCACCTAAAAGAATTCAGCATACACTGATTACCACTGCTGACTGAAAAATGCTACCACTCACAAGCAGAGAATTGTGACCTCCGCGGAACTTGTACAGCACCTGGTGTAGGAACACCTTCGTTCCGTCAATTGTCATTCAGTGATCACACTGTCCGCATATGTTGGTCAGTCATGATTTGACAGTTATTTTACCCTGATTCTGTAATCGGGATCGCGCGTTATTTCTGCTTCGGGTGTAATAGTATTTTAACTACTGGTCTATAGTACTTTTGATGCAGAGGTGTTAGATTAGTTCCGCTTTTTTTTTAGACGAGAGTGGCAAATCACCCAGAAAGGACACTCCGCCTGGCGCTTCCACCACACCTTTCCTACATTTATGTCCACGTTCACTGACGAAGCAGCAGCTCAAGAAGCACTAGGTACACACTTTATAAGGCAAGGAAGGAATACAGAGAGAATACCATGGTTTCGCGAAGAGGTTAAAGAAGTGCGTAAAATAAGAGATGTGCCTATTTGTAATATAAAACAATCAACGCACAAGAGTCTTATGAAGGTTAAAAAGGATCTCGTAATGAGACAAAATCACTAGTGAATCGTTTTAAATAGAAACACTGGGAAACCTTTCTAAAAATTTAGAACATGATTTCTATGGCTTTCAGAAACAAATGTGGAGAATGATATGATAGTAGAGGAAAGAATTAAATGAGTTTTCAATTTGAATGACATAAATGAGACATCATTGGTTAAATATGTAACGGACTTGTGCAAAGGTAAAAAATCACAAGAAAACGAAGGGAAGTCAGAGGTCATATACCAGTAAATGATGGTGTAACTGTTCCACATGCAGAGATTGAAGAAGCTGTAAATCTGTTACAGAACAAGAACTCTCCAGGGAAAGATAGGATCCCCAATGAATTACTGAAGTACGTAGGATATCAACTAACTGATCAGTTAACCAAGTTGGTTAACGATCTTATAACCGGCAACAAAACTGTAAACGAATAGAGAACTAGTTTTTCAACTCCATGTACAAAAAAAGAGGTAAGAAAGACCCATCCAATTACAGAGGGATAATCTACTGAGTTTAGTTCTTAAACTCATAACTAAAATAACAGAAAATACAATAAAAAGCATTACAACTCTTGAAGAGGAGCAATACAGTTTTTGATCCGTCAGGTCATGCACAGATGCAGCATTAGAGAGATTGCTAAGCAGTCTGTTGAATACAACAGACCAGCTTGTCTTCGTTATGTTGATTTACAGAAGGCTTTGGATAGAATTTAGTTAACGTATGTGGTAAATCTGCTCTACAAACAGCGGATTCCTTCCAACATAATAAAAGCGATTGAGGACATTTATTCCAGAAATTACATCCAGGCGAAAATTGGTTCCCGCTTAACTAGGTGCGTAGCAGTTAATAGTAGCATTAGATAAGGTGATTCTCTGAGCCAGCTACTTTTTAATATAACCATGGACGAAGTAATAAAGAAGGTATTGGCTTGGTAGTGATTATAGAATGGGAGACGAAGAATTACAATCATTTGTTATGCTGACGACGCAATTCTGCTGGCAGACACTGAAGATAACCTGTAGAAACATTTATAAATATCCAGAATGAGATTTTCACTCTGCTGCGGAGTGTGCGCTGATATGAAACTTCCTGGCAGATTAAAACTGTTTTTGGAAGGCAGGAGACGAGATACTGGCAGAAGTAAAGCTGTGAGTACCGGCCGTGAGTCGTGCTTCGGTAGCTCAGATGGTAGAGCCCTTGCCCGCGAAAGGCAAAGGGTTCGAGTCTCGGTCGGGCACACAGTTTTAATCTGCCAGGAAGTTTCATTTATATATATTTAACGTGGCAGGCAAAAACCTAAATATGGTCATATTCACTCAAAAAGCCAAATGTATGACTACATCTGTTTACCCAATTAGATGCAAACTGGAAGTGGAAGGAAAAATTATTCGACAGGTAATAACATGTAAATATCTTTGTATTGAACTGTCCAGCAGTGGAAATGCCGAAAAGTAAGTTAAAGAACAAGTAGAAAAAGCAAATAAAGTGGCAGGGTGTTTAAGAGATATTATACGCAAAAACAAGCACATGCGAAGGATTACAGGGAAGACACTGGGAGATGAAAAGAGAAGTGAAAGCATTAGGAAAGGATGTGAAGTAGAGTCCTTTAATGAATGGGTAAATAAGAGAAAACACCAATAGAACGAACACATAGACAGGCTGGATGAAAAGAAGATTGTGAAAATAGTAAGAAGTAATTTAGTAGCTGGTAAAAGAAACATTGGCTGTGCAAGGAAAAGATGGGGCGATAAATTCAGGGTAGACTGAGAGATACTGAAGGAAACAGGTTTTAGCCTAGGAAGAAAGGTAGAAGAAGAAGAAGAAGAAGAAGAAGAAGAAGATACACTGATGAGCTAAAACGTGACCATCTGCTTTAAGGGCATGTTTGTCCACCATCGGATCGCAATATAGCAGCAATTTCGAGTGGCATGGATTCGAAAAGTCGTTGACACGTTGCTGGAGATATGTGCCACCAGATGTCTATGCAGAGGTAAGCAATTCCTGTAAATTACGGGTCGGTGATTTACGGCTGGTAGAGTTGGCGCCCAATATCACCACAGGTGCGACAGGTGCGCTCCACTGCGTTCAGAGCAGGCGATTTGGTGGCCAATATGTCAACGTGTATTAACTTTCGTGTTCTTCAAACCACTGTAGCACGATTCTGTTTTTGTGATAGGGTGCGATTCTGTTTTTGTGATAGGGCAGTTATCCTGCTCCAAGATGCCAACACTATCGGGGATGTTGTCAAGCATGAAGGGAGGCAAGAGGATCTCAATGATACTCACGTATCCCCCAGCCACAGCTCCCACAAAACCTCAGTTGAATGTCCCCTACTGGCCTGCGTGAATTGCTCGGTTCTCTACGCGGCCATTGACTTTGTGTGACAACAAACATATTATGTAAATTGAAGATGGAAGGGAGAGAAAGGAAAGGAAAAGGAGGGAACTAATGATGCCAGCTGCATCGGGACTTTATGAGGAATCAGCGGCGACTAGTAAAAATGTGTGTCGGACCGGGACTCGAACCTGGAATCCCCTGGTTACTAGGCAAGTACGTTGACCACTGCGCCATCCGGACACAGTCTTTATCGCACATGCACACACCGTCTCAGTACGCTCCCCGGCCGACTCACATTCCCACCTAGCTTCACCTATCTGCAGTCTCCGTCCATTCCTCCAAGCTCGCTAATTTTAGATTCCCGTTGGACATAAAACGTAAATGTGTATCTGCATTGAAGCTTGTGGGTTCATTGCCTATCGAGGAGAATCAGTTACGTGAATGTGTGGTGCCTGTTCTTTCTCATATGCCCGAAAGAACAGACACTACACGTTCACGCTACTCATCCAACTAGCGACACGTTTTGATTGATGCATAGTCTAATGTCGATGATCCCGCGCAAATTGCAGTCATAATTGGCGGAGTCGTTGGTTCACCATGGGAACACATAGGGGTCGTCTGCTACGAAATTCCATATTCCAGCGTTGGCGCTGGTTTGTCAGCTTAGAAATATTTGTAAATTCACCAAAGTTCTACTCTGCCGTCAGATCTGGCATAGATCACCGCCTGTGCTTCTTTGCAGAGAATGCCTGTCTCCGATCTCCAAGTACTATGGCGAGCGTGAACACCCTGTAACCTACTTGGGGTTTCACCGTCCTTCAACCATTTTCCTCACGACAGTAGCATGCGAACAGCCGAGTAGCTCGCCGTTTCCGAGATGCCCGTTCCTAGGCGCTGGGCCATAACGAAATGCCCTTTGTTAAAGTCTCTTACGTCAGTGGATTTCCCCATTTGCGGCCCGTATCGTCGTTACAATGATTCCCAATTCGTCTCTGCTTATTCTGCATACTTTCCTTACCGCTCCACATGACTCCAAAACCAGCCGCCAGCTTTCATTCTCGCGGTCGGTAGTGGTCATATTTTTTTGGCATATACTTTGCGAATCAGTGTGAAGTGTATGGCAGAAGGTACGTTTTCTAGGGATCTTTCCCGTGCCAGTCGCATATGGACCGCGGGAAAATGACAGTTTAATTGCCGCTGCCTGGTTGTAATTAGTCTAATCTTGCTCCTGCAGTCTCTACGGGAGCGATATGCACAAGACTGAAGCTCATTTCTAAATTCTTCCTGTAATACAGGATCTTGAGTCTACGTAAACAGGCTTTTACTGTATAATTCGCTTCTATATTGAAGGGCCCGCCAATTCACGATTTTCAGCTTTTTAGTCAGGCTCTTTCGTGAGCCAAACAAATCTGTGACCTTCTTTGAATACGTTCCATATCTCACATTAGTTCTATTACGTTTGTGTCCCATACACATGAGTAATGTTCCAACTTTGGTCGAACAATTGCCTTAAGCTATCTCCTTTTCCCAGTGTTCTACCAACAAATAGAAGTTTGCGACCTACATTACCTACAACTGAGCCAATGCGTTCATTCCATTTGCTATCCCCACAAATTATTACTCTAGGTATTTGCATGAGTTGACCATTCCACTTGTGACTCATTGATATTGTTGCCACAGAGTATTACTTTTCTGCGTTTTGTGAAGTGCACAGTTTTACTTTTCTGTACTTTTAAAGTAAGCTGTCAGCCTTCACACTCATCTGAAATCTTATCAAGGTTTGGCTGAATGTTTGGACAGCTTTTGACAGTAACGTTAACGTGTCCACCGCCTGTGTTCGATGTCAACGTCCAATAACAGGTCGCAGACGAGAGGTGTCGGCACTAGCAGTAGAGAGCATCTGAAGCATGTGCTGGGACTGCAGATCCACTCCACTTGTTGTCGTATTTCGGAAAGGGAGCGAATTATCTTACATCCAGACGGATATGATCACTGGCTTTCAAGACAAAAGTGGAAACACGTCAGAAACGACTAGGTTTGTAAATTGTTTGCTTGTCGCCGTGGTTAAAGTAAACCGAGCATACCAAAATGGCACTATCCAGAACCGGCGCCCAGGTAACTGACGTGCCCCACAGGCCGTAGATGACATGGGTCAATGACGGCTACGAGCGAATAGACGTGCAACCGTCGAGCAGCTGATGGCACAGGTGAACCAAGGGGCTGCCAACAGTGTCTCCTCAACGGTCGTTCAGCGAATATTGCTGCGCATGGGCCACCGCTGCGGTCGCCTGCTTCAAAATGGTTCAAATGGCTCTGAGCACTATGGGACTTAACATCTGAGGTCATCAGTCCCCTAGAACGTAGAACTACTTAAACCTAACTAACCCAAGGACATCACACACATCCATGCCCGAGGCAGTAGCATGCGCGTAGCAGTCGCGCGGTTCCGGACTGAAGCACCTAGAACCGCTCGGCCGGCGGCGCCTGGTTCATGCACTCATGCTGACTGCTGTTCATCAACGACGAAGGCTGGAATTTGCACGTCCATCCCGCGCTGAAACCCCCACTGAGTGACGAAAAGTGACCTTTTCAGATGAACTACGATTTATGCTGATTCGGCGTGAGGAGAGAGCTTTATGGTCTGCGGAATGTTTTCGTGGCATTACATGGGTGACATCGTCATCATGAAGGCAAAAAGAAATCAACAAAAGTACGCATCTATCCTTGGGAGCAACGTCAATCTTTACACGTAGTTTGTTTTTCCTTGGCACAATGACATCTGCCAGCAGGACAGTGTATAACATTATTTGTTTATGGTTCATTTGAATTTTCATAATTTTTTTGCTTTAAAATTTTCGCATAGTGGTACTATGTTTTCTGTAGATGTAAAGTAAAGTGCACTATACCTGAGTTGAAGTTCTTTTCATTGTATCTGAGTAATGAATATAAAATACTATGTAAATTGTTTATTACTGTAAATAATTTTCTGATGACATTTTGTATTTTAAAATATTTGTGTTTATAAACTGTTCAAGTTGATGTAAGTTGGACGATTGTAAGAAATTGTGACGCTTAAGACCAATGTAAGAAATAGGTGTTATGTAAAAGCCAGTGTGCTTTTGTTTGAAACGGAAGTGGCTCTGAGGATTGGAAAAGGTGGCAAGGGCGAGTTGGCGCGATACCTAGAAGCGCGGGAATTAAGTCACACAGTCTGTAGCAACCTTTGTGGAGCAGGCGAAGTTTTGCCTGCAAATTTGCACAAAATACCTCGGATGAAGACTGCAACCGGCTTACGGCACAGCTGCGAGTTGTTGGGCTACTGTATGTAAAATTAAACGACGACAAGAAGAGAAACTGAGCGCATATAGTATGATACTTTCAGGCCGTACTGTGGGTACTGTAGCTGTCATAATTGTTCGCCACACCCAAGCCTACAGCCACCAGATAAGATTTCCTTTGCATTTTTACTCTTGTACAGCGTGAATCATGAATTTAAACCATGTTTTAATAATCATTCTTGAACTTTAAAGAAACTGGTTCATCCTGTTATTTCATCAAAATCATACACCTTTACAAGGTTCCTTCCTGGTGTTTGATTAATCCGAGTATCCTGTTTTACGGACTTATAAAGTGCCCAGTTAATATAAAGAGGCACCATTTAAATATTTTTTGTGTTTTCTTAACCATTGAAAACTGTTATAGTAAAAGTTAAAATTCAATTACACTCCTGGAAATTGAAATAAGAATACCGTGAATTCATTGTCCCAGGAAGGGGAAACTTTATTGACACATTCCTGGGGTCAGATACATCACATGATCACACTGACAGAATCACAGGCACATAGACACAGGCAACAGAGCATGCACAATGTCGGCACTAGTACAGTGTATATCCACCTTTCGCAGCAATGCAGGCTGCTATTCTCCCATGGAGACCATCGTAGAGATGCTGGATGTAGTCCTGAGGAACGGCTTGCCATGCCATTTCCACCTGGCGCCTCAGTTGGACCAGCGTTCGTGCTGGACGTGCACATCGCGTGAGACGACGCTTCATCCAGTCCCAAACATGCTCAATGGGGGCAGATCCGGAGATCTTGCTGGCCAGGGTAGTTGACTTAAACCTTCTAGAGCACGTTGGGTGGCACGGGATACATGCGGACGTGCATTGTCCTGTTGGAACAGCAAGTTCCCTTGCCGGTCTAGGAATGGTAGAACGATGGGTTCGATGACGGTTTGGATGTACCGTGCACTATTCAGTGTCCCCTCGACGATCACCAGAGGTGTACGGCCAGTGTAGGAGATCGCTCGCCACACCATGATGCCGGGTCTTGGCCCTGTGTGCCTCGGTCGTATGCAGTCCTGATTGTGGCGCTCACCTGCACGGCGCCAAACACGCATACAACCATCATTGGCACCAAGGCAGAAGCTACTCTCATCGCTGAAGACGGCACGTCTCCATTCGTCCCTCCATTCACGCCTGTCGCGACACCACTGGAGGCGGGCTGCACGATGTTGGGGCGTGAGCGGAAGACGGCCTAACGGTGTGCGGGACCGTAGCCCAGCTTCATGGAGACGGTTGCGAATGGTCCTCGCCGATACCCCAGGAGCAACAGTGTCCCTAATTTGCTGGGAAGTGGCGGTGGGTCCCCTACGGCACTGCGTAGGATCCTACGGTCTTGGCGTGCATCCGTGCGTCGCTGCGGTCCGGTCCCAGGTCGACGGGCACGTGCACCTTCCGCCGACCACTGGCGACAACATCGATGTACTGTGGAGACCTCACGCCCCACGTGTTGAGCAATTCGGCGGTACGTCCACCCGGCCTCCCGCATGCCCACTATACACCCTCGCTCAAAGTCCGTCAACTGCACATAAGGTTCCCGTCCACGCTGTCGCGGCATGCTACCAGTGTTAAAGACTGCGATGGAGCTACGTATGCCACGGCAGACTGGCTGACACTGACGGCGGCGGTGCGCAAATGCTCCGCAGCTAGCGCCATTCGACGACCAACACCGCGGTTCCTGGTGTGTCCGCTGTGCCGTGCGTGTGATCATTGCTTGTACAGCCCTCTCGCAGTGTCCGGAGCAAGTATGGTGGGTCTGACATTCCGGTGTCAATGTGTTCTTTTTTTCCATTTCCAGGAGTGTCGAATGTATTTACTAGAGTCTGTTGAATGACTTTACAGAGATAGTTTAAAGAATAATAGCTTTTGAAAGTAAATTCCAGGAAGAAAGAGGTTTTCTTGAAGTGAAATGTTCAGTATAAAAGTGTGTGCTTTAGTATCTACGTATTTTAGTATTTAAGTTTGTTGATTATGGAAGTACTAAAGCTCTCCCCTGCCCATGGTTTTTTTAGCTTCCTTAAAGTTATCTACTGGACTTTTTCTCCTTTAAAAACGTAATGTACAGGGGTGTAGTACAAGATTGTTTACGTGGAGTAATATTTATTTGAAAAAAAAAAGGTTCAAATGGCTCTGAGCATTATGCGACTTAATTTCTGAGGTCAGCAGTCGCCTAGAACTTAGAACTAATTAAACCTAACTAACCTAAGGACATCACACACATCCGTGCCGGAGGCAGGATTCGACTGCTCCAGAGTGTAGCTCTTAGAACTGCACGGCCACTCCAGCCGGCATTTATTAGAAGAAGCAACTTAAACAGTAGCAAGAAAGTAGTCAAATTCATACTTCTGCTTTTCCAAAACTTCACTATTCATTGTCTGGAAAGGCTGGCAACCATTAGTACATGTTTTAAACCACTAAATGGACTTGGAACTTAGCTGTCCTAGCTTCAATATAATATTATTCATACTACGTTTCCGTCCTACCGCTGGGTAAGATCTTAGGAAAAGAAGTGGATAGTCTGATTTACTTATCCATTAGACACAAGACACGGTCAAATCCTGTAAAGGGGTAACGCTATTGATTAGCTTTTCTTATTAACAGGACTATCCTACCATAGTGTACTTTATTTGGAAACTAAACTAAATTTCAGTAAGAGGATTATACGTGGCTTTTCCCGTGACAGGACTATTTGTTCCGTTGTGGTACAGTATACGTGGCAACATAGAGACAGCGTTTTCTGTTATGTAGGTAAAAGCATACTAAACTGCAATAGTAGAGGTAGGGTTATAAGTACAGCCTGACACACAGCTCGCAGTGTACGTGCGTCATTCGAGGAGCACCAGGATGAGTATACCGTATTCCTCTGGCTACCAAACCTACCGGATTAAAGCCCAATCGAGATTCTGTGGCTGCGCGGGATTAGCCGAGCGGTCTGGGGCGCTGCTGTCACGGACTTTGCGGCTGGTCCCGGCGGAGGTTCGAGTCCTCCCTCGGGCATGGGTGTGTGTGTTTGTCCTTAGGACAGTTTAGGTTAAGTAGTGTATAAGCTTAGGGACTGATGACCTTAGCAAGTCCCATAGGATTTTACACACACACACAGATTATGTGGGTCCACCTTCATCGGTCTGTTCACGCCATGGATTCTCAACCTAAACCTAACGCAGCTGGCCACTGTACTGGGATCGGTACGTTCCAGGACTTCATTGTCTCTCTTCCTGCCCATATCGCAATGGTCCGTGCTGAAAATGGTGGTTATCCAAGAGTTTTCTCGCTTCCCACGCCCGGGTTCCCGTGTTCGATTCCCGGCGGGGTCAGGGATTTTCTCTGCCTCGTGATGACTGGATGTTGTGTGCTGCTCTTGGGGTAGTTAGGTTTCAGTAGTTCTAAGTTCTAGGGGACTGATGACAATAGATGTTAAGTCCCATAGTGCTCAGAGCCATTTGAACCATTTGAACCAAGAGTTTGATAGTTGGTCATATAAATGTGACTGGACAGTGTACTTAATTATAAGTAAATGGATCATGTGTAAAAATTCCATTGTTACTATTAGTACTATCTGCAGATCATTAATATACAACTTGATGCGCGGGAGTTGCCACTGCGTTAACTAGCCTATCACCTCTGATTCAAATAACTATTAATTTGGATATCAGGTGGTACAGTTTTGATACACTAAGGCCAGTGCTGTGCCCTAGCTTCAACCTCTGTGCGACATTATCTTTCAACAGGATAACGAAAGAATGCATGTTGCTCTTGCTGTCTCGATCTGTCTCGATACAGGGGGTGCTCGACTGGGCTTGATGGTATGGAAACCACTGTTTAAGCAGTACTACCACTTCTGGTTCACATAACCGGTAATTTGGGCAGCAGCTGTTACATTTTTGGCATGTTAAGGTCAGTTGCCCTGCCATACATTTGATCTCTCTGAGACATAATCTTTCAACAGGATAACGCAAGACCTCATACTTCCCTTACCGTCTTGCTCTTTCTAGATGTAGGGGGCGCTCAACTGCCTTGTCATGATGGGATGGGATGCCACTGTGTGAACAATACTGTGACCTCTTATTCGCATAGCCAGTAATTTGGACAGCAGCTGTTACATTTTTGGCTTGTGCCCTATCTTCGACTTCTCTGTGACTTTATCAGTCAACAGGATAACGAAAGAACCCCAGTTGGCCGTGCTGTCTTGATATATCCCGATACAGGGGCACTCGACTTGCCTTTACAAGCTCGTTCACCAGGTCTCTCACCCACTGGAAACATCTCACACGGATTACCTAGTGACTGTCGTGCCACCACTAGCCTGTCACTGCGATTGATGAATTATGGCCGTATGGAATAACGCACCCGTATCTGCCATTCAAGCTCAGTTTGACACTTACACTATTGGCCATTAAAATTGCTACACCACGAAGATGACGTGCTACAGACGTGACATTTAACCGACAGGAAGAAGATGTTGTGATATGCAAATGATAAGCTTTTCAGAGCATTCAAGATGGTTGGCGCCAGTGGCGAACCTACAACGCGCTGACATGAGGAAAGTTTCCAACCGATTTCTCATACACAAACAGCAGTTGACCGGCGTTACCTGGTGAACCGTTGTTGTGATGAATCGTGTAAGGAGGAGAAATGCGTACCATCACGTTTCCGACTTTGATATAGGTCGGATTGTAGCCTCTCGCGATTGCGGTTTATCGTATAGCGACATTGCTGCTCGCGTTGGTCGAGATCCAATGACTGTTAGCAGAATAGACGGTCGGAGTGGCTGAGCCGTTCTAGGCGCTTCAGCCTGGAGCCGGGCGACCGCTACGGTCGCAGGTTCGAATCGTGCCTCGGGCATGGATGTGTGAGATGTCCTTAGGTTAGTTAGGCTTAAGTAGTTCTAAGTTCTAGGGGACTGATGACCTCATAAGTTAAGTCCCATAGCGCTCAGAGCCATTTGTACCATTTGTTATCAGAATATGGAATCGGTGGGTTCAGGAGGGTTATACGGGACGACGAACCTGGGTGCACGAATGGCAAAACATCATTTTTTCGGATGAATCCAGGTTCTGTTTACAACATCATGATGGTCGCATCTGTGGTTGGCGACCTCGCGGTATATTCGTCATCGCCATACTGGCGTATCACCCGGCGTGATGGTATGGGGTGCCATTGGTTACACGTCTCGGTCACCTCTTGTTCGCACTGACGGCACTTTGAACAGTGGACGTTACATTTCAGATGTGTTACGACCCGTGGCTCTACCCTGCGAAACCCTACATTTCAGCAGGATAATGCACGACCGCATGTTGCAGGTCCTGTACAGGCCTTTCTGGATACAGAAAATGTTCGACTGGTGCCCTGGCCAGCACATTCTCCAGATCTCTCACCAATTGAAAACGTCTGGTCAATGGTGGCCGAGCAACTGGCTCGTCACAATACGCCAGTCACTAATCTTGATGAACTGTGGTATCGTGTTGAAGCTGCATGGGCAGCTGTACCTGCACACGCCATCCAAGCTCTGTTTGACTCAATGTCCAGGCGTATCAAGGCCGTTATTACGGCCAGAGGTGGTTGTTCTGGGTACTGATTTCTCAGGATCTATGCACCCAAACTTCGCGAAAATGTTATCACATGTCAGTTCTAGTATAATATATGTGCCCAATGAATACCCGTTTATCATCTCCGTTTCTTCTTGGTGTAGCAATTTTAATGGCCAGTAGTGTATTTGGATATCTAATTCAATACAGAACTTCTTTTGAAGAAAGTACCTGTACAGTAAACAGTCAAAGTTGGTAACTGATAGATTATTTATGAAAACATTCTCCAATTTATAATGTTAATTACCTTCTTGTAAAGATGAAGAATCTCATAATTATGTTTCAGACCTTCGAGCAGTAATATGTCAGCGTGGCTACTATTGCCCAACTGCTTTGTTTGGATTTATTGTAACAGAATGTTCCTACAAGTAGCAATGAGATGTATGTAATTACGGAATGGACATGACGAATATTTCTCGTGATCGCTTATTTGTTGACCTCCCGGATAGCCTCTAGTTAAAGGGCTGCTTCCGGCACTGGGAGGTGAGCTGACTCTATATCGAATTCGCCCAGCGGATTTCGACAGAGGGCCGATCTAAAGGCCAGCCTGGATGCTGTTTTTAGGCTGTTTCCCACATCCCCCTAGGTGAATACCGGGCTCGTGTCGAACTCCCGCCCTAGTTACACGATTCGCAAACATTTGGAAAGCTTGGAGTATTGTGTTGCAGCACCGTTGTTTTACTTCCACGTCCTTCCACAACGGCGGCAAAACATGTATCACTTATGAAGGGCGTGAAATTTATTACGCTGTGTGGTAATAAATGGTTATTTTTCAAAACTTAAGTGAAATCTTCAGCTACCGAATAAAGTACACCAAGAATTTTTACGTTTAATAGGGCCTGTTGCACGTAAAATTTATTCAGGTTTGAACAGATACACAAACTCATTCACTTTAGCTGTTCATGTCGCAGAATTCTTGCGACGCAGTCAACCGATAATCTGAAATGTTATTAAAGATAACAGAGGCAGTTCTTTGCTTTATTTCTTCCTCCGTGGTAAGCTGCTGGCACCAGAGGTTTCTGTTATTTCAAAACGTTCTGGAAAAGTAGCGAGATTTTTCCGATACGTTGCAATTGCTCGGCTTGCAAAAAAGACTTCGTTTCCTTATTCCCTCTCTTATAGCAAGCAGTTTCTCAGAAATACACTTGCGGAACTGCGGTACGATATGGCTACACTTAAAGTATAAGCAAATAAATTTTGTACTCACCAATGTCACGTAAAGAGATGCTGGATCTGCCTGCCATTATTTTTCACTCATTTCTGACGTCTACTCAACAAATTATTAATCGCACTATGTAATTGTCTCTGAGATATTGAATCAATTGTTTCAAGGATGTTATCCTTGAGTTCCTCTATCGTGTGAGGATTTGTTGTGTACAATTTGTCCTTCAGTGCACCCCAAAAATAAAAATTGCAAGGATTTAAATCAGGACTTGTTGCTGATTACTCCTTTCTCGAACACTTCGTGAATGGCGTGCTCTTACACTGGCCGTATGAGGCCTTGCTTAATTGTGTTGAAAAAATCCGAAGCTTCGTTCTATTTCACCTAGTTCATTAAAAAAATCGTCGAAAAATGTTTTGCACGTAACTTTCACTTGCAACTGTGTCATTAAAAAATTGGACTTATATTTCTGTCACCACTAACTGCGCACCACACCCATATTTTCTGATCATGAAGAGGCAAATGGAACGAAGCCTCGTCTGAAAACAGAATGAGGTAAGGATCCATTTCACCGTCATGAACTTGTTCTAAAATACATTCGCGAAACTTAGTCCTGTGCACAGGATCACCAGCATGAAGTTTCTGCGCTACTGATATCTTATAGGGCCTCAGCACAAGCAGCTTGCCACTTCTTTGTACAGAGGATCGCGATATTTGTACTATCTGCGACCGGCCGGAGTGACCATGCGGTTCTAGGCGCTTCAGTCTGGAACCGCGCGACCGCTACGGTAGCAGGTTCGAATCCTGCCTCGGGCATGGATGTGTGTGATGTCCTTAGGTTAGTTAGGTTTAATTAGTTCTAAGTTCTAGGGGACTGATGACGTCAGAAATTAAGTCGCTTATTGCTCAGAGCCATTTTGAACTTGCTGTGAAAGACGTGTAAGAGACTTTTTAGGGGAATTTTCCAGGGGGTATGCAATGTTATCGAGACGAGCTTCTGTGAGCTCTGTATGTCGTCGTTTACGCTTCTTATCTTGAACAATTACTTATTCACTATTTTGTGAACTGCATCACGACTTGGAACGCGAACACCTGGAAAATTCTGTTTAAACAATATCCGAACAGTACAAGCGGACCCTGTAGGCACATAACGAATCGTAAATACTCGTTGTCGAATTGAATAATTCTCTTATGATATTGTTGCGTTCGCTAACTTCACTGTTACGCTCGTGATGCCTGTTTCACTGCTCGAATGACACTGACGGACAAAGCGCGTATGTCTGTACGACTTTCAGGCTAAAATCCACAAAAAAAGGGAGGGACGGTATAGTGCTGTCATGCGGGATCCGTTCGATTGGCAGGTGCGGCTTCGTGGTAGGCCTGCAATCCCCCGGGCAGGCGGTCCTCAGATAAATGGGACACCGTGTATTCAAAATCAAATTTTTGTTGCCCCTGGAAGACGGTATATAGGCAACCTGAAACTGGAAATGGACTTCCGTGACAGTCGCTTGATAGTATTTGAGGGGCGATAAAAAAAGTTCCCGTTTGGCGGTATTGCTGCAGTGTCTGCAATATAGTGCGACTGCGATGCTAGTATACAGGGTAGTCCATTGATCGTGACCGGACCGAATATCTCGCGAAATAAGCGTCAAACGAAAAAACTACAAAGAACGAAACTCGTCTAGCTTGAAGGGGGAAACCAGATCGCGCTGTGGTTGGCCCGCTACATGGCGGTGCCATAGGTCAAACGAATGTCTACTGCGTTTTTTTTAAAAAAAAATAGGAACCCCCATTTTTAATTACATATTCATGTATTACGTAAAGAAATATGAATGTTTTAGTGGGACCATTTTTTTCGCTTTCTGATGGATCACAAAGCGAAAAAATATTTCTTTACGTACGAGTACCACACGACTAATAACCTTTCCAACACGAGAGCTAGATCCTGGTCTCCCATTCTTATTTTTCCGTCTTGGAAAGCTTACATATAGAGCTTACACCTATTTACCTGAGAATCTGAAACAGCGCATGTGACGAAAGCAACTGCTATTCCTTCATACTGAGAATCTTCGTGGTAAGAAAAGACGAACTAATAAAAAGACGACAACATTGACAAGTGGAAAAAGGATGCGGGTATGAAGAGCATGGTCCTATATTCACACAAAGAACCCAGCTGCTGCAGTTGGGTAGCCTTACGTGTATCTCCTAATAATATTGCAAGGAGTTCTACCATTCACCGCGAGGTGGCAGCGACATCGTTTTCAGTGGCGAGGATCTTGAATTCACCATAGGTTTTCACAGTGGCGAGGGTCTTGAATTCACCATAGGTCAGCCATTTTTTCTTTATTGTTATTTTAAAACCTGTACAACAGGCAGGCTGTCAGCAGCGTTCTATGCTGCTTTTCAGCCATAGGTTACACAATGAGAAAATACAGGAAGATTACATAGAGGTTACAGAACGGTGGGCAATAAAACAGTTGACACAGAAAGACAAACACAGAGCCGTTCACAATCGACGATAATCCACACTTTAAATTGTTGACACGACGCACAAACACTGAAGACGGCGATGGCACAGGTGAACGATGGAGTGCGACGTTGAACACTGAATACTAAACACGACGGCACACACGAGACACTGATGGCGATGATCTCCGGTGCGCGAAAGTCCACTTAGCGTGTGCGAGTCCGGGGACCTGCCAAGAGGGGAAGAAGGGGAGTGGGGGTGGAGAGGGTGGAGAGGGGAGAACAAAGACGCCAATGGATGAGGAGATGGGAGGAGGAGTAGAGGGACAGGGGAGGGGAAGCCCGGGTGAAGAGTGGGGAGAAAGGGAGGAGGGAGGAAGGGTGCCCAAAGAAACAGACACAGGAAGAGGGAACGAGGATCAAAGTTGGTAGGAGGGGTATGTGGAGGGGAGGAGGACATCATCAGGGAGGGGGAGCTGGCACAAGTCACCTTGGGAGAGGGTAAGGAGGGTGGAGAGATGGAGACCGGGTGGGACGTGGGAATACAGGTGCGGCAGTGGGCGGGGACGGCAGAGGGTTGGCGAGACAAGCCGGTGAGGAGCATCGAGTTTGCGGGAGGTGTACAGGATCCGTATCATCTCGTTTTCGAACAGCTTAATTCCCGTTCCTCTGCAATCTTCCTCTCCCTGGACCTCGAACGTGCTTATGACCGCGTATGGCATTCCGGTCTCCTCTTCAAGCTCCAAACCTTAACCCTTCCCATTAATTACGTCCGTCTGATCGGCTACTTTCACTCCCGCCGTCCTTCCTACGTCTCCATTGATAACACGGATTCCTACACCTTTTTTCCCTCCACCGGTGTGTGGAGGAGTAGAGGGACAGGGGAGGGGAAGCCCGGGGGAGGAGTGGGCTCCGTCCTATCTCCCCTTCTGTACCTTTTATATATGCCGCCGCCGTCACCCCCCTCCCCCGTCCACCTTCTTCAGTTTGCTGATGACACCTCCTTCCTTGCCCTTGCCCCCACCCTCCAGCGCTCCCAAACCCTTCTCCAATCCCATCTGGACCGGTTCACCACTTGGTGCAACCAGTGGTTGCTCAAGGTCAATCCCTCCAACACCCAGGCGATCATTGTAGGCAAAACCACCTCTTCCTTCCGCCTCCTTGATTTCTATCTCACCGTCTATGGCCGTCCTATCGCCCTCACCCCCACCCTCAAGTACCTTGGCATCACCCTCGACCGTCGACTCTCCTGGACCCCCCCCCCATCTCCGGACAATCCAAGCAAAGGCATGCTCCCGACTCCCGTCTCCTCAAGCTCCTTTCCGGCCGTATGTGGGGTCTGGACCCCTCCAGCATACTCCACACCTATAAATCCCTCATCCGCCCTATCCATTGTTATGCCCATCCGGCCTGGGTCTCCGCCCCCCTACCTTTTACAAATCCCTCCAAATCCTTGAACGACATGCTCTCCACCTCGCTATCGCATCTGTCTCCCCTCCCCACCCTAGACAAGGGTGTCAAGACGGGAGAAGGTGAAATGGGCCTGGTTGTTGGATTAGGTGGCATACATTTTTAACTGGAAAATGGAACGGGTGGCGAGGGAGACCTGTTGGAGGGTTTGAGGGCGCTGGAAAGGGTGGACGTTTTGTAGGACAATGGTGAGGAACCTGATTATGTCTTCAGTGGTGGGGGGGGGGGGGACGAAGGGAATTGCCAGAAGGGGTGTGGGCGTCCAGAGGATGGACAGGTACAGTGATTTCAGGAGTGGTCGGAGGGGGTCGGGCTTTTCACTTTTGGGAGTAGGTGGGATGGGGGAGATTGCAGGTATTGCAGGAGGGAGGGAATTGTAGGTTAGGGCACTGCTGGAGGAAGTGCACTTGTCTACAATGCGGGCAGGTGGGGCCTCGTGGCACTCAGCTGTTGGGTGTGCGTTATAGCGCAGACACCTCTGGCAGCGCAGGGATTGAGGAGGGGACTGGGAGGGGTCGACCTTATAGCTCTGGTTGAAGAGGAGGGCACCCTCCTTCAGGAGACAGTCAATGGTGGGGGCATCCTCGGAGAAAACCCGCATAAGGTGGGTGGGGCCAGCCGAGTTAAAAATGCAGTGGACTGCCCGCACCTCCAGTGTGGGATGTGCCTTGAGCTCCGCCAACATCTCCTTCTCCGTGATTGATGGACTGAGCCAAGTGATCATGGCGGTGAGGGTCGTCGGGCGACGTGGGGGTTGGGGTTGGCGGGTTGGAGATGGAGAAGAAGCAGGGGTGAGGGAAGCATTGGGGCCAAAACGGGTGATGGGGAGGTGGGAGAGGATGTCAGTATGGAGGGTAGGGCTGGGGGAGGAGATGAGAATGGAATCCTGTCTGGGAGTGAGGAGAGAGATGGGGGCATCAGGGACGTGTTGGCGGAGGAAGAGGGAGAGATTCCGAGCCTCGAGAAGGGAAGGATTGGGATGGGAGAGGCGTTTTTTGTACAAAGAGGGGGGAGGAGGAGGAGGAAGACGAGGAGGAGGAGGCGGAGGGAGCAGGGCCAGGCGGGGAGACATCCATGGCATCCTGGGAGGGGGAAGGAGGATAGGGTGGGGCCTTTTTAGGAGCGGAGTAGGTGGTGGTGCCACTAGGGCGTTTAACGGCGGCAGAAGGGTGGGTGGTGATATGAGGGACGGGAGCTATAGGGAGATGGCGGGAAGGGGCAGGTCCCGGCGTGGGCGCAGCTGATGGTGACGGTGAAGGCGACGGCGACGGTGACGGCGACGATGGTGGTGGTGATGGCGAAGGCGATGGGGAGTGGCCCGATGGGCCACCACCCTAGCTGGAGCTGCAGTGACAGGCTGAGGGAGTGGGGGAAAGGATCAGAGGGAGAGGAGTGGCAGGAAGAAGCTGGAGAGGGGGCGACAAAGAGCGAAGGTGGAGTGAGGAGGGATGAAAAAAGGAGGGTGTGACTGGGCACACCATGTAATGGTGGTGGTGGCGGCAGAGGGGGAAGTATAAACTATGGCTGTGGCGGTGGTGGTTGTAGTGGTGGTGGGGGCTGACATGACGACAAGGATAAACAAAAATATGCAGGACAAAAAAGAAAGGAAAAAAAACTGGGGACAGACGAAGATGAAGACGGACGAAGACGAAGACTGACGAGGACCAGAGTCCCACGCTGCTGGCGCGGAAGCTGAAGCTGATGCCGACGACGGCTGGCAGGAATGCCGCAGCTGCTGCTGCTGCCGCGGACGGGGCTGGGGCCGCTGCTGCTGCTGCTGCTGGAGGGCGGGCTGGCTGGACCGCTGCTGCTGGAGGGCTGGCTGGCTGCTGCCAGCTAGACCGCTAATGCTGGTCGGTACCACTGCTGCCGGCTGGGACCGCTGCCGCCGCCACCGCTGCTGCTACTGCTGGAGGGCTGGCTGGCTGGACCGCTGCTGCTGGAGGGCTGGCTGGCTGCTGCCAGCTAGACCGCTAATGCTGGTCGGTACCACTGCTGCCGGCCGGGACCGCTGCCGCCGCCGCCGCCGCCGCTGCTGCTGGAGGACGGGCTGGCTGGACCGCTGCTGCTGGAGGGCTGGCTGGTTGCTGCCAGCTAGACCGCTAATGCTGGTCGGTACCACTGCTGCCGGCTGGGACTGCTGCCGCCGCCACCGCTGCTGCTACTGCTGGAGGGCGGGCTGGCTGGACCGCTGCTGCTGGAGGGCTGGCTGGCTGCTGCCAGCTAGACCGCTAATGCTGGTCGGTACCACTGCTGCCGGCTGGGACTGCTGCCGCCGCCACCGCTGCTGCTACTGCTGGAGGGCGGGCTGGCTGGACCGCTGCTGCTGGAGGGCTGGCTGGTTGCTGCCAGCTAGACCGCTAATGCTGGTCGGTACCACTGCTGCCGGCCGGGACCGCTGCCGCCGCCGCCGCCGCCGCTGCTGCTGGAGGACGGGCTGGCTGGACCGCTGCTGCTGGAGGGCTGGCTGGTTGCTGCCAGCTAGACCGCTAATGCTGGTCGGTACCACTGCTGCCGGCTGGGACTGCTGCCGCCGCCACCGCTGCTGCTACTGCTGGAGGGCGGGCTGGCTGGACCGCTGCTGCTGGAGGGCTGGCTGGTTGCTGCCAGCTAGACCGCTAATGCTGGTCGGTACCACTGCTGCCGGCTGGGACTGCTGCCGCCGCCACCGCTGCTGCTACTGCTGGAGGGCGGGCTGGCTGGACCGCTGCTGCTGGAGGGCTGGCTGGTTGCTGCCAGCTAGACCGCTAATGCTGGTCGGTACCACTGCTGCCGGCCGGGACCGCTGCCGCCGCCGCCGCCGCCGCTGCTGCTGGAGGACGGGCTGGCTGGACCGCTGCTGCTGGAGGGCTGGCTGGTTGCTGCCAGCTAGACCGCTAATGCTGGTCGGTACCACTGCTGCCGGCTGGGACTGCTGCCGCCGCCACCGCTGCTGCTACTGCTGGAGGGCGGGCTGGCTGGACCGCTGCTGCTGGAGGGCTGGCTGGTTGCTGCCGGCTGGACCGCTAATGCTGGTCGGTACCACTGCTGCCGGCCGGGACCGCTGCCGCCGCCACCGCTGCTGCTACTGCTGGAGGGCGGGCTGGTTGGACCGCTGCTGCTGGAGGGCTGGCTGGCTGCTGCCAGCTAGACCGCTAATGCTGGTCGGTACCACTGCTGCCGGCTGGGACCGCTGCCGCCGCCGCCGCTGCTGCTGCTGCTGGAGGGCGGGCTGGCTGGACCGCTGCTGCTGGAGGGCTGGCTGGCTGCTGCCAGCTAGACCGCTAATGCTGGTCGGTACCACTGCTGCCGGCCGGGACCGCTGCCGCCGCCGCCGCCGCCGCTGCTGCTGGAGGACGGGCTGGCTGGACCGCTGCTGCTGGAGGGCTGGCTGGTTGCTGCCAGCTAGACCGCTAATGCTGGTCGGTACCACTGCTGCCGGCTGGGACTGCTGCCGCCGCCACCGCTGCTGCTACTGCTGGAGGGCGGGCTGGCTGGACCGCTGCTGCTGGAGGGCTGGCTGGTTGCTGCCAGCTAGACCGCTAATGCTGGTCGGTACCACTGCTGTCGGCCGGGACCGCTGCCGCCGCCACCGCTGCTGCTACTGCTGGAGGGCGGGCTGGCTGGACCGCTGCTGCTGGAGGGCTGGCTGGTTGCTACCAGCTAGACCGCTAATGCTGGTCGGTACCACTGCTGCCGGCTGGGACTGCTGCCGCCGCCACCGCTGCTGCTACTGCTGGAGGGCGGGCTGGCTGGACCGCTGCTGCTGGAGGGCTGGCTGGTTGCTGCCAGCTAGACCGCTAATGCTGGTCGGTACCACTGCTGCCGGCTGGGACTGCTGCCGCCGCCACCGCTGCTGCTACTGCTGGAGGGCGGGCTGGCTGGACCGCTGCTGCTGGAGGGCTGGCTGGTTGCTGCCGGCTGGACCGCTAATGCTGGTCGGTACCACTGCTGCCGGCCGGGACCGCTGCCGCCGCCACCGCTGCTGCTACTGCTGGAGGGCGGGCTGGCTGGACCGCTGCTGCTGGAGGGCTGGCTGGCTGCTGCCAGCTAGACCGCTAATGCTGGTCGGTACCACTGCTGCCGGCTGGGACCGCTGCCGCCGCCGCCGCTGCTGCTGCTGCTGGAGGGCGGGCTGGCTGGACCGCTGCTGCTGGAGGGCTGGCTGGCTGCTGCCAGCTAGACCGCTAATGCTGGTCGGTACCACTGCTGCCGGCTGGGACCGCTGCCGCCGCCACCGCTGCTGCTACTGCTGGAGGGCTGGCTGGCTGGACCGCTGCTGCTGGAGGGCTGGCTGGCTGCTGCCAGCTAGACCGCTAATGCTGGTCGGTACCACTGCTGCCGGCCGGGACCGCTGCCGCCGCCGCCGCCGCCGCTGCTGCTGGAGGACGGGCTGGCTGGACCGCTGCTGCTGGAGGGCTGGCTGATTGCTGCCAGCTAGACCGCTAATGCTGGTCGGTACCACTGCTGCCGGCTGGGACTGCTGCCGCCGCCACCGCTGCTGCTACTGCTGGAGGGCGGGCTGGCTGGACCGCTGCTGCTGGAGGGCTGGCTGGTTGCTGCCAGCTAGACCGCTAATGCTGGTCGGTACCACTGCTGCCGGCTGGGACTGCTGCCGCCGCCACCGCTGCTGCTACTGCTGGAGGGCGGGCTGGCTGGACCGCTGCTGCTGGAGGGCTGGCTGGTTGCTGCCAGCTAGACCGCTAATGCTGGTCGGTACCACTGCTGCCGGCCGGGACCGCTGCCGCCGCCGCCGCCGCCGCTGCTGCTGGAGGACGGGCTGGCTGGACCGCTGCTGCTGGAGGGCTGGCTGGTTGCTGCCAGCTAGACCGCTAATGCTGGTCGGTACCACTGCTGCCGGCTGGGACTGCTGCCGCCGCCACCGCTGCTGCTACTGCTGGAGGGCGGGCTGGCTGGACCGCTGCTGCTGGAGGGCTGGCTGGTTGCTGCCAGCTAGACCGCTAATGCTGGTCGGTACCACTGCTGCCGGCCGGGACCGCTGCCGCCGCCGCCGCCGCCGCTGCTGCTGGAGGACGGGCTGGCTGGACCGCTGCTGCTGGAGGGCTGGCTGGTTGCTGCCAGCTAGACCGCTAATGCTGGTCGGTACCACTGCTGCCGGCTGGGACCGCTGCCGCCGCCGCCGCTGCTGCTACTGCTGGAGGGCGGGCTGGCTGGACCACTGCTGCTGGAGGGCTGGCTGGCTGCTGCCGGCTAGACCGCTAATGCTGGTCGGTACCACTGCTGCCGGCCGGGACCGCTGCCGCCGCCGCCGCTGCTGCTGCTGCTGGAGGGCGGGCTGGCTGGACCACTGCTGCTGGAGGGCTGGCTGGCTGCTGCCGGCTAGACCGCTAATGCTGGTCGGTACCACTGCTGCCGGCTGGGACCGCTGCCGCCGCCGCCGCCGCCGCTGCTGCTGGAGGACGAGCTGGCTGGACCGCTGCTGCTGGAGGGCTGGCTGGTTGCTGCCAGCTAGACCGCTAATGCTGGTCGGTACCACTGCTGCCGGCCGGGACCGCTGCCGCCGCCGCCGCCGCCGCTGCTGCTGGAGGACGAGCTGGCTGGACCGCTGCTGCTGGAGGGCTGGCTGGCTGCTGGCGGCTAGACCGCTAATGCTGGTCGGTACCACTGCTGCCGGCTGGGACCGCTGCCGCCGCCGCCGCCGCCGCTGCTGCTGGAGGACGAGCTGGCTGGACCGCTGCTGCTGGAGGGCTGGCTGGTTGCTGCCAGCTAGACCGCTAATGCTGGTCGGTACCACTGCTGCCGGCCGGGACCGCTGCCGCCGCCGCCGCTGCTGCTGGAGGACGGGCTGGCTGGACCGCTGCTGCTGGAGGGCTGGCTGGCTGCTGCCGGCTAGACCGCTAATGCTGGTCGGTACCACTGCTGCCGGCCGGGACCGCTGCGGTCACCGCCGCTGCTGCTGCTGCTCGGCTGGACCGCTGCTGCTCGGCTGGCTGGTTGGCTGGCTGGCTGGCTGGCACCTGAAAAACTAGCGCTTCGATTAGTGCTGGTTGGGTTGCACAGAAACTGTCGCCGCTTGTTTCGCAAAGGTGGTGGCAGTTTCCAAAATGGCTCTGAGCACTATGGAACTTAACATCAAAGGTCATCAGCCTCCTAGAACTTAGAACTACTTGTTGTTGTTGTTGTAGTCTTCAGTCCTGAGACTGGTTTGATGCAGTTCTCCATGCTACTCTATCCTGTGCAAGCTTCATCTCCCAGTACCTACTGCAACCTACATCCTTCTGAATATGCTTGGTGTATTCATCTCTTGGTCTCCCACTACGATTTTTACCCTCTATGCAGCCCTCCAATACTAAATAGGTGATCCCTTGATGTCTCAGAACATGTCCTACCTACCGATCCCTTTTTCTAGTCAAGTTGTGCCACAAACATCTCTTCTCCCCAATTCTATTCAATACCTCTTCATTAGTTGTGTGATCTACCCATCATTCTTCTGTACCACCACATTCCTTTCAAGACACTGTCCATTCCGTCAACTGCTCTTCCAACTCCTTTGATGTCTCTGACAGAATTACAATGTCATCGGTGATGCTCAAAGTTTTTATTTCTTCTCCATGGATTTTAATACCTACTCTGAATTTTTCTTTTGTTTCTTTACTGCTTGCTCAATATACAGATTGAATAACATCGGGGAGAGGCTACAACCCTGTCTCACTCCCTTCCCAACCACTGCTTCCCTTTCACGTCCCTCGACTCTTATAGCTGCCATCTGGTTTCTGTACAAATTGTAAATAGCCTTTCGCTCCCTGTATTTTACCCCTGCCACCTTCAGAATTTGAAAGAGAATATTCCAGTCAACATTATCAAAAGCGTTCTCTACGTCTACAAATGCTAGAAACGTAGGTTTACCTTTTCTTAATCTAGCTTCTAAGATAAGTCGTAGGGTCAGTATTGCCCCACGTGTTCCAATATTTCTTCGGAATCCAAACTGATCTTCCCCTAGGTCGGCTTCTACCAGTTTTTCCATTCGTCTGTAAAGAATTCGCATTAGTTCTTTGCAGCCGTGACTTATTAAACTGATAGTTCAGTAATTTTCACATCTGTCAACACCTGCTTTCTTCGGGATTGGAATTATTATATTCTTCTTGAAGTCTGAGGGTATTTCGCCTGTCTCATACATCTTGCTCACCAGATGGTAGAGTTTTGTCAGGACTGGCTCTCCCAAGGCCGTCAGTAGTTCTAATGGAATGTTGTCTACTCCTGGGGCCTTGTTTCGACTTAGGTCTTTCAGTGCTCTGTCAAACTCTTCACGCAGTATCATATCTCGCATTTCATCTTCATCTACATCCTCTTCCCTTTCCATAATATTGTCCTCAAGTACATCGGCCTTGTATAGACCCTCTGTATACTCCTTCCACCTTTCTGCTTTCCCTTCTTTGCTTAGAACTGGGTTTCCATATGAGCTCTTGATGTTCATACAAGTGGTTCTATTATCTCCAAAGGTCTCTTTAATTTTCCTGTAGGCAGTATCTAGCTTACCCCTAGTGAGATAAGCCTCTACATCGTTACATTTATCCTCTAGCCATCCCTGCTTAGCCATTTTGCACTTCCTGTCGATCTCATTTTTGAAACGTTTGTATTCATTTTTGCCTGCTTCATTTACTGCATTTTTATGTTTTCTCCTTTCATCAATTAAATTCAATATTTCTTCTGTTACCCAAAAATTTCTACTAGCCCTCGTCTTTTTATCTACTTGATCCTCTGCTGCCTTCACTACTTCATCCCTCAAAGCTATCCATTCTTCTTCTACTGTATTTCTTTCTCCCATTCCTGCCATTTGTTCCCTTACGCTGTCCCTGAAACTCTGTACAACCTCTGGTTTAGTCAATTTATTCAGGTCCCATCTCCTTAAATTCCCACCATTTTGCAGTTCCTTCAGTTTTAATTTACAGTTCATAACCAATAGATTGTGGTCACAGTCCACATCTGCCCCTGGGAATGTCTTACAATTTAAAACTGGTTCCTAAATCTCTGTCTTACCATTATGTAATCTATCTGAAATCTGACAGTATCTCCAGGCTTCTTCCATGTATACAACCTTCTTTTACGATTCTTGAACCAAGTGTTAGCTATGATTAATTTGTGCTCTGTGTAAAATTCTAACAGGCGGCTTCCTCTTTCATTTCTTAGCCCCAATCCATATTCACCAACTACATTTCCTTCTCTCCCTTTTCCTACTACTGAATTCCAGTCACCCATGACTATTAAATTTTCGGCTCCCTTCACTATCTGAATAATTTCTTTTATTTTGTCATACAGTTCTTCAATTTCTTCATCTGTAGAGCTAGTTGGCATATAAACTTGTACTACTATAGTAGGCGTGGGCTTCGTGTCTAGAACTACTTAAACCTAACTAACCTAAGGACATCACACACGTCCATGCCCGAGGCAGAATTCGAACCTGCTACCGTATCAGTCGCGCGGTTCCGGACTGAAGCGCCTAGAACCTCTCGGCCACCGCTGCCGGCTGGTCGCAGGTGATACTCCAAAAACGAAGAGCAGTACTGTGCATTGACGGCCTGCTAACGTAATGCATTAGGATAACACCATCACAGTCGTACACAAGAATCACCATAACTTTCACGGTACTGGGGCACTGACGCACTTTCGACTTTCGCGGCGAC